>NC_091118.1:170166149-170466726 GCF_040183065.1 Periplaneta americana
AGCATGTAATAATAGGGTCTATATACAAATAGAAAATACAAAAGTACATGAATATTAGAGTGTCAATTTTTAACTCAATTAGCTTAAACAATTAAATAATTAATCTGAGTTGTTTCTTAAATCTATGTGTGTTAAGTGTACTTAGCTCAGGGTAAGCTCTAATTAATGCATTATATATTTTGGGTCCAAAATTCATGCTGTGTTTTAATCCAGCAGTTGTGTGGCATTTGGGAGTATTTAGAAAGAAACTGTAGTTTTGTCTCGTATGGTATTCATGAGGATCAAATTAAATATTAGTTCGAAATTAATACTTTTCTCAGAAAAAAATTATGACATACGCTAATAAAATAACAGTAGGCCGTGTAAGTCAACCTAGACGAGGCCACTTATACAAAGTGGACCTGAAAAAAGGCCATTTTAAACCTTGGTTTTTTCAGCTAAACTCCGTTGGGTTCGGACGCGAACTGTCTCGTCGTGTGTAGGATCATTAAAGTAGATCAGGGTGGAGAATTGGTAGTTGGTAGTTTCGTGATTGCACAGCGCTTGTTTCAGCAGCGTTACAATATCTGACTTAATGATTCATTTTTCTGGTACATCTAGAAAAAGGGAGGTTGGGTACTCAAATTACAACAAAATGGGAAGATCCATTACATATTTATACATGAAGGTGGTTGTGGAAGAGAAAAAATTTCAAGTAGAGTACGTGCGAAAACGACAAGAAAGTAAAAATAAAAACGATTAACAGGTAAACCAAAACGTGGCAAAGATGGTGGAAAAGAATATGTGTGGGAATGTCAACAACGTAAAAGGGAACGACAAAGAATTTTACCAGATTTATTTATTTATTTTATCTAACAGGATTAAGGCCATAAGGCCTTCTCTTCCATCCCAGCAGATAACACATATAAATACAAAAAAGAAATACAAACGCTGATGAAAATAATACAAATTAAATTAAAGCCCTATAGAGGGTCAACAGGGTCCAAAGAACACTATAGAGCTCTTATCGAATTAATAGAAGGAAAAAAAGAAAGAAAAACAAGATAGCAATGATGATAGTAATAACTGATGATGATGATGATGATGATAATAATAATAATAATAATAATAATAATACTTACTTACTTACCTACAAATGGCTTTTAAGGAACCCGAAGGTTCATCGCCGCTCTCACATAAGCCCGCCAGCGGTCCCTATCCTCTGCAAGATTAATCCAGTCTCTATCATCATACCCCACCTCCCTCAAATCCATTTTAATATTATCCTCCCATCTACGTCTCGGCCTCCCTAAAGGTCTTTTTCCCTCCGGTCTCCCAACTAACACTCTATATGCATTTCTGGATTCGCCCATACGTGCTACATGCCCTGCCCATCTGAAACGTCTGGATTTAATGTTCCTAATTATGTCAGGTGAAGAATACAATGCGTGCAGTTCTGTGTTGTGTAACTTTCTCCATTCTCCTGTAACTTCATCCCTCTTAGCCCCAAATATTTTCCTAAGCACCTTATTCTCAAACACCCTTAACCTATGTTCCTCTCTCAGAGTGAGAGTCCAAGTTTCACAACCATACAGAACAACCGGTAATATAACTGTTTTATAAATTCTAACTTTCAGATTTTTGGACAGCAGACTGGATGATAAGAGCTTCTCAACCGAATAATAACACGCATTTCCCATATTTATTCTGCGTTTAATTTCCTCCCGAGTGTCATTTATATTTGCTACTGTTGCTCCAAGATATTTGAATTTTTCCACCTCTTCGAAGGATAAATCTCCAATTTTTATATTTCCATTTTGTACAATATTTTGGTCACGAGACATAATCATATACTTAGTCTTTTCGGGATTTACTTCGAAACCGATCGCTTTACTTGCTTCAAGTAAAATTTCCGTGCTTTCCCTAATCGTTTGTGTATTTTCTCCTAACATATTCACGTCATCCGCATAGACAAGAAGCTGATATAACCCGTTCAATTCCAAACCCTGCCTGTTAGCCTGAACTTTCCTAATGGCATATTCTAGAGCGAAGTTAAGAAGTAAAGGAATAATAATAATAATAATAATAATAATACATTACATATTAATTGTCAATTTTACAACAGCATATTTACAATATTTACTATATGTCATAGGTTAAGCCGAAGTTACGCAACGTGACAGTGTTCAACAAGTTATTCCATGAACTAGAATATGATTTTTTAAAATATAAATTTGAATTTTGATATTGTCCGACAGTTTCTGACATCGTCAGGGAGAGAATTCCAGAGGCGTGGAATCGATATGCTGAAAGATGATGAGTAGAAGGGTGTTCTGTGCAGAGGAATAGAGAGAAGGTACATGTTCCGGGTTCGAGGTAGTGAAAGGTAAACAAAACGAGATGCTAGGTAAGAGGGTGTGGAGGTGTGGATGATTTTAAATAGTAATAAGTGGGAGTTGAAGAATCTTCTTTCTTTAAGTGGATTCCAAGACATCAATTCTAGTAATGGTGTTACATGATCGAATTTTCTAATGTTACAAACGAAACGAACGCAGATATTGTAAACACGCTGTAGTCTGTGGCCAATATCAGTATTTAGATTCGTGAATAGAGAATCGCAATAATCGAAGTGGGGCATCACTAAAGTTTGGATCAGGTTCTTTTTAAGGCTGAGAGGTAAAACGTTGGTTAAATGTCTGAGGGAATGAATTATAGAAAAAAGTTTTCTTACATATGTAGGTCACTTGACTTTGAAAATTTACATTTGAATCTAAATATTCTCCCAAACTTTTTACTGTCTTACTATATGTAATTGTGGTATTATTTATTTTTGTATTTGATGAAGTATCTAGCTGAAAATAATAATGCATCTACATCAAATTGCAAATGTGCAAACTGTAGCTCAAATGTGATCAACGTTAAAGAAAGACAACATTGCAAAGAACTTTTAGTTAAAAAAAATGTTACGAATAACTTTGGTATTATGTTAGTAATGTATGTGACAGACTGTGGAAGGAACAATACCTAAAATATGAGAACTTAAGGGCATCCCAATAATAAAGACGTTCTATGCAATCCAAGGTATTTCATAAATTCCTTCTCAATTTTTAAGTTTATATATAGAGCCATCTCAAATATGAATTATGTGAGGAGTTGATTTTTATTTGTAGTTCTGAATATTACCAGAACTGCACGCATTGTATGCTTCATCTTACATAATTAGGAACATTAAATCCATGCGTTGGAGATGGGCTGGAAATGTAGCACATACGGGTGAATCCAGAAATATATATAATGTGTTAGTTGGGAGACGTGAGGAAAAAAGACCTGTGGAGGGAGACGTAGATGGGAGGATAATATTAACATAAATTTGAGGGAGGTAGGATATGATGCTAGGGACTGGATTAATTTTACTCAGGACAGGGACCGATGGCGGGCTTATGTGAGGACGGAAATGAACCTCCGGATTCTCTAAAAGCCACTTGTAAGTTAGTTAGTTCTAAATACTATAGTCTTTAAAATACACTATTGTAACACTGTTTCTATGATTACGTCTACATGTGTTGAAAATGAATTAATTACAAAAAATCACTTGAATTGAAATGAATAATTTCTGTAAAAATACTTGAAATTCTTACATCGCTATCGCAATAACAATGTACTTTTAATGCACTTCAATTCTCAAAGTTCACATACATATTTTGTTTTGAATAATAAGAAAACTTTATTATATAATTATGTACAATACAATTGTGCTTAAAAATTATAAATACTGTGCTATAAAAGCACACAAGAAACATGTATGGAGGTTGCAGTCCTATGACTGTCCTCTGGCAATATGTGAAAATAAAACAAAAATGTTAATCTTCAAACAGATCTAAGTGTCTTTTTCTTTTTAATCTTCTTATTTGGCGAGGCGGTGGAAGTTGGTCTGGAATGGTATTAAGCAGTTCATTTTGATGGTTAACCATTGAGCTATGAAGTCGTATGTAGGAGCTGCGCAGGGTGGATTCAAATAGGTGGGGTTTGTCTGAATTTTTAGTATTATTCTGACTTTCAGTACTTACATCAGTGACGTCTTCACTTATATTATTTAAGGGTGCAAATTTGTTCTGTGAAATAAATGGAGAGCTATGTTCCAGCTTTTGCCTCTTGGCATTAGCAATGGCTGCTTCTTCTCCCGTATCCATAACGGGCAGAAGTAGTGGATTTAATGGCACAAAAAACACTTAAATAGAGTCACTTACTTACTGTACTGAAGTTAATGAAACACTTAATTCAGAAACACAACTTTAAAATAACAATTAACTTAAACAAACCCCACAAAACACTTAATTGTACAGGAGCACTTCAAACCATACAAAGAAGTTATGCATAGCTCACTCTGGGAAAAGATAAAAATTTCAGCCAACATAATTTGTTTTTGAGATGTGTGCGTTTTATAGAAATTTAAGAATTCTTTTTTCACAAAATATGTTGTAAGAATTAAAGACGAAAGTGATATACTAAAAGTAATATCACACATCCCATGTATTGTGGGTCCCTATCACCACGGCATGGCGCGTCCTCAGGTTGCGGATAGAGGAGACGGCCTCCAGATATGGAGGGTAGCTGTGAATATATTGAATAAGCAGTCGTGGACAGCCGGTAAGGGGTGGTCCTCCAGCTTGGGGATTGGGCGAAGGGCTAACAACCCATCACCGTAAAAAACAGCTTGTTACGAAACCTAACAGTAAGCCTCGGAATGGGACTGATTCTCCGGCACGACCACAGCAAAGGAAAAAGGGCCGAGACGTATGTAGGAAGATAATATTAAAATGGGTTTGAGGGAGGTGGGATATGATGGTAGAGACTGGATTAATCTTGCTCAGGATAGGGACCAATGGCGGGCTTATGTGAGGGCGGCAATGAACCTCCGGGTTCCTTAAAAGCCAGGAAGTAAGTAAGTAATAAAGTAATAAACACAACTTAAAATATGCTTAAATTATCGATTACAGTGCTGTAAAATTTAAATGAAATTACTGCTGCAAATTTTTTTTATACATTTTGCAGTTTTAAATATCAGCAAATTTATAACGACTTTTGTCCATGCTCACGTACATGTTCTCTTAATGACAGTGCGAGTGTCTTGAAATGTTACCGCAATAATATTGCCAAACAACAAGGATTCAATTTCATTATTATCGTTAAGTGAAAGACCCCGGCAGTGCAACTGGTGTACATGAAGAACCTGAAAATTTTCTTCCACGATCTTGTTTCCAATTAGTTGAACAGTGACGTCATCTGTATTTGTCGTAGGCGTGTGTGGGGGATGAAGTTAAAGTTCAGCTTTCTTGACCTCTAGACGGGGTGGAGTGGCGAGCACACTGCCAGCCACTCCAGTTCCCCACAATGCCGCGCCCCCCTCTGACCCATTCAAGTCAAGACCCAGAGGAGACCCGATATAGTAAAATAATTACATTTGGCACAAATTTGACTCCAATAAAAGTTAACTTGCTCTTATTTCTATATGCTTCTACGCCTCCGGTCTCTATAATCAACAAGGGATACAAATGGAGTACATGACTGAGGAATCTGTAAAAGCGTCGCGTCGCCTCTTGCAGTAGGAATAAGGTTCTTCACGGCAGGCTGTGGGCTGGAAGTTGCTAGGTCTGAAAACCCAAGGAGATTGGAAAAGAATTGCATATGAATAAGACCTAAAATAAACAATATCATGCATATATAATTTACTATGTAGTATACCGACTTCGATTCCATGATGACTTGGCTTTACTGAAGTCTAGTAGTGTCAGTATTGTAATTTTACGTTCGTCCACAGCTTTTCCGATGTCTTTGTTACTTCCAGCAGTGCAGTCGCTGTACTCCGTGGTAAGAATAAACATGAGTATATAGTATATACTGGGCTTTTTTTAGTATATACCAGTAGCGGCCTGCGGTTACAAAGGTTGGCAGTTCTACATGAAAAATAGTGTATTTAGCAAACGCATGCTGTTTATTGCATCTAAATCGGATAACGCGTGTAAACAGCCCCTTCTCGAAGTTGACTGTGCACCAGAAATTGTACTCCAACCATACGTGCGCTACACCTCTCCCACCTGGTACAACTAGTCACGTAGTGGAGATGTGCCCCACATGCTTTTCTAGTTTTTTAAGTCAAATTAACTAAATCCTTCACTCCGGTGTTTGTCCATGTATTTTCTCCTCTAAACAGAATACAGAAAGCGTTTTCATGAGCGCACCAAAAAACCAATCGTTTCCATTACACACTTCAGTATTAAAATGACTAGTAGGCTACATGATTTCCTCGACTTTTTCCAGAAATTTCAATATTTAAATTTTGTGTAGGACGTCCTAATTTCTTAGTTAACATGCAATTTCTCTTTTAATTTCGAAAAGGGTTGGTCGATTAGGTTTTCATTTCATTCATTTTTAATATAAAATATTTCCTTAGACACACTGATTAATCACATCACACCACCCACAGTACTATAACACACTGGAACCGTAATGATATTCAGTAGTCCAGAAGTCTGTGTGTTCTAACGCAGGTCATAAAGAGATGAGGGTGTTGGCGGTTCTTTTGTATATTCGGAGAGAGCTGCTTCGGTTGCAGCTCTAATGCAGTATTATGGGACGGTGAAGAAAATCAGTTTTCTGCTGCCGACTACCCTACGTTGAGCTTCAGGAACTGCCGAGCACAGATCCGAAAAGTGCACTACAGCTAAAATTCTCGAGCAGTTCAAGGTTCCTACAGACAGTAAAATCTCGAATCGAAGGAGAATGAATTGGAAAAATAAATGAAACAATGAACTAGATTACATAAAACACGTTTTACATTTTTAATTTTTTCAGGTCCATTTAAATGGCTGTTCTGCAGCTTGCAGTTCTTATTGTAGAGCCGCCCCTGGTATATACTCTTGTTAGTAAGAATAAAAACATTTGAGTACCTACTCATTTTTGATTACATACTCATAACATGGAAGCATAGTAGAATATACTCAAGTGTCCATCTTGTACAGAATATATACTCAAGCTTGATAAGAATAAAAGATAGTATATTCTCATATTTATAAGTTCGTTCTCATGTTATTCTGAGTACGGTTTGTAGCAGGCTCAATTCTGAATATTTGTTGATTTGTGTTCAATTTAAAGTTAAATAATAAAAAAAAGACAGAATTTATGAACGATGTAGTGCCTCATGGAAAAATATAGAAAAAGACGTGAACTTCAGAAGCCTTTAACGCTTTACAAAAGTGAGTGTGAAATTGATTAAACACGTATTTGTTCTTCATAAAAAACATAACCTATAAAAATATGAATGGCTATCAAATGATAAGGTTAGATTGTATTGTTAAATATAATTAACAATTACAATTTATTTTGTGAAATTTGAATTGCAAAATGCAGTTACTTGTAACTTTAAATTATATATATAATAGACATATATATATATATATATATATATATATATATATAAAACTCTCTATAATAAAAAATAGAATTAGCATAACTGGAATTCTAGAAATGGATTATAATCGCTATCCAGCATCCCGTAATGACGATTTCCCAGTACTATTTTCTTGTTTCCTGTTTATTAACGTCACTTATCTGATTCACTCTCTTTTTCATGTTTATTTATTTATTCATTTATTTACTTATTTATTTGTTTATTTTACTCAAAAGTATAAACCTTGAGTAAGTACTTAAGCTTTATTCTTACTACCCACTGTGTCGAGTCCAAAAACCTGACTGATATGTGTCCAGGAGTTCATATCTGTTTAGGTAGTCAGTGAGATCACTATCAACTAATATAGAGGCTTGAAAATATTTTGTGACTTCGGAAAATAATTTGGACTGTAGAGTAAGAATGCAGAATTCGGGAAGAGAAGGGTGGAAGAATGGGAAAGAGTTTATTCCCCGTCCACAATTACCGGCCTTGAATTACGCATCTGTGACGTCCACAAGCACAAAGCACACTGAATACATATTTCCTCTCCCCTTACTACTATATCCAATGACGTGTGGGATGAAAGGAAGGGATGAGTCACGTGTTCCGGCTTGTGACGTGTGCCACAATTAGAGTACAGTTTTGCATCCTGCTATAGAGGGTTAGGGCATTCTTGAAATGAAAAATGGTCTAGCTATTTGTCACTCCTCGCGAGTTATTAGTTATTGTCAGCGCATTTCGAACTGACGGATCAAGGTCAAGCAATGGACTGCTTTAACCAACTCACAACGTATTTTCAACACAACCTCTATCATCAACTCTTCAACTCTTAAAACAATATTTAATTTTCCACGCATGCTTAAACCATTCCTGGACCATTCTCCTGAACTAAAGTCATCTGGGAAATCCAGGATTACCAGTGCTTCAGTTCACAGTTTTCAGTTCAGTGACTCGTGTGTGGTTTGTACGTTTGTAAGTGACCTTAATCCGCCAGTTCGAAATACACTGAGTTAAATATAGTGAGTGTGAAGGAATGACATGCGCGACCCAAGAAGAGAAGCGTTATGTTTAGTCTGTCACACTATACACCTTACAGCATAAAAGTGTGATTATGAGATTTAGAGTGATCATTTTTATTAGATTCTTTTTAGTACAAGTCATTAGTATAAATTTTGTAGCTCCCGTTCTATTCTATTCTATTATATTCTGTTCTATTCTATTTTATTCTGTTCTATTCTGTTCTGTTCTATTCCTGTTCGGTTCTGTTCTATTCTATTCTGTTCTGTTCTATTCTGTTCTGTTCTATTCCTGTTCTGTTCTATTCTGTTCTGTTCTATTCCTGTTCGGTTCTGTTCTATTCTATTCTGTTCTATTCTGTTGTATTCTATTTCTGTTCTGTTCTATTCTATTCTATTCAATTCTATTCTGTTCTATTCCTGTTCTATTCTATTCTATTCTGTTCTATTCTATTCTATTCCTGTTCTGTTCTATTCTGTTCTATTCTATTCTGTTCTATTCTATTCCTGTTCTGTTCTATTCTATACCTGTTCTATTCTATTCTGTTCTATTCTATTCCTGTTCTGTTCTATTCTATACCTGTTCTATTCTATTCTATTCTGTTCTATTCTATTCTATTCCTGTTCTGTTCTATTCTATTCCTGTTCTGTTCTATTCTATTCCTGTTCTGTTCTATTCTATTCTATCCTATTCTGTTCTATTCTATTCTATTCTATTCCTGTTCTGTTCTATTCTATTCTGTTCTGTTCTGTTCTATTCTGTTCTGTTCTGTTCTGTTCTATTCTATTCTGTTCTGTTCTATTCTATTCTGTTCTGTTCTGTTCTATTCTATTCTATTCTGTTCTATTCTATTCCTGTTCTATTCTATTCCTGTTCTGTTTTGTTCTATTCTATTCTATCCTGTTCTGTTCTATTCTATTCTGTTCTGTTCTATTCTGTTCTGTTCTATTCTATTCTATTCTGTTCTATTCTATTCTCTTCTGTTCTATTCTATTCTATTCTGTTCTATTCTGTTCTATTCTATTCTATTCCTGTTCTGTTCTATTCTATTCTATTCCTGTTCTGTTCTATTCTATTCTGTTCTGTTCTATTCTATTCTATTCTGTTCTGTTCTATTCTATTCTGTTCTGTTCTATTCTATTCTATTCTATTCTGTTCTATTCTATTCCTGTTCTATTCTATTCTATTCCTGTTCTGTTCTGTTCTATTCTATCCCATTCTGTTCTATTCTATTCTGCTCTGTTCTATTCTATTCTGTTCTATTCTATTCTATTCTCTTCTATTCTATTCTATTCTATTCTATTCTATTCTATTCTATTCTATTCTATTCTATTCTATTCTATCCTATTCTGTTCTTTTCTATTCTATTCTGTTCTATTCTGTTCTATTCTATTCTGTTCTATTCTGTTCTGTTCTATTCTGTTCTATTCTATTCTGTTCTGTTCTATTCTATTCCTGTTCTATTCTATTCTATTCTCTTCTGTTCTATTCTATTCTATTCTCTTCTATTCTATTCTATTGTTTTATATTTTCAGGATTGAAAGGAACGTTTTTGTTCTGAAAGTAAACGGGAAGACATGGTTAGCTAATAGATCTCTCATTGTTTAGTGTTTGGCGCCACATTCGAAGTCATGGTTAATTTGCTTTCAGCAACACGTAATACATGTCACAGAACGAATAGTTAACCATTAGTTTATGCCGCAATTAAATAATGTGTGTATAGCCTGCGAAAATGTGAATTTTAAGTGTTTGAGCTGATGATGACTATATATATCATAGCAAATCTACTTTAGTTCTCAGGGAACATAAATTTTATCACCGAACCCCATTTGTTGTAGTGAAGTCATATAAATGATAGTAAATTACGAATTCAATCTCGTTGCATACGGCCATCTACATTTTATGTCATAATGAAACTCGACTCCCTTTTCGACGAATATTGCATTACTTCATTTCATCAGCGTTTTAATTTTTCCGGAACATTTTCCAAGTAAATTTTATTGTTAACGTATCACACTTTGAGGCATTTCACGCTTCAGTGTGCTGGATGTGTTTGTTGGAAGGGATATGCACATTACAGTTCCGTTTGAAGTGATACCAACATCATTTAATTGCTACGGAAGAAGCCATTAAACATATCGTATTGGGGGAATAATTCCTAGCGTTAGCAGTGAAGTACTTTGAGGATATTTCTGCATATAAACAGCACAAACATCATCGCCATTGCTACTATCACTACACCATCGCCACCACCATATCACCACCATCACTATCATCACAATGACCACCATTTTTATAGTTCCTTTTAATACATCTGAAGTTTCGTACATGCAAAGCACTGCTATGGGCCAGCACTGCGACCTGTTACGATCTACTGCGCTAACCCTCAAGCTAGACGCATTCCCAAAACCACACCAGCTGACTACAGTAAGGTTCGCTGCGTACCCAGGTTTCGAGCAAGCAACCCCCCTCGTCCCTAGGCCAACCCCCTCCGTGCGTCGCCAGCCGGCGATGTGGGAATGCTATGGAATGATGACGAATTGGAGAAATGGTGGCGGAATGATGTAGATGACTAATATGGGAAAAAAACTGAAGAACACCAAAACCCCAACTGCGACCTTGTCCGCCACAAGTGTCACTATGGACTTTTCAATGAAAAATCCCAGACCTGACCGGGACTCGAACCGGGCCGCCTGAGTGATTTAAAATTTAATCCGCATTTATATCCTTATCAGCTGCTGTGACGCTATTTTTAAAACTGGTGCATAGGGTTTTAAACGACACTAAACTTTAATTGCAATTCTGCGTAACTTTAAGTTTTTGCTTTATTCCATACAAGGATTTATATACTCGTATATTCGGAACTGTTAATGCTACATGCATGATATTCGGTACATACTTTATTTAAGCTATTAGGAAACTTTTCACTGGAATAGAAATTTGTTTTTTTTAGTAGGTTATTTTACGACGCTTTATCAACATCTTACGTTATTTAGCGTCTGAATGAAATGAAGGCGATAATGCCGGTGAAGTGAGTCCGGGGTCCTGCACCGAAAGTTACCCAGCATATGCTCATATTGGGTTGAGGGAAAACCCCGGAAAAACCTCAACCAGGTAACTTGCCCCAACCGGGAATCGAACCCGGGTCACCTGGTTTCGCGGCCAGATGCGCTAACCGTTTCTCCACAGGTGTGGACTTAGAAATTTGTTATTTTTGTTGTATTTGAAATATATACCTTCATATTTTCTTAAACTACACCTAAAATCCATTCTTAAAATATAAATTAATTGGTTATCTTAAAATTTTGAAATTTAGTATCAAAATTGTGCTCGACGCAGTTTAAAGAACGTGTTTAAGAGTGAAATTTCATAGAAATTTTTAATTTTCCTTTAAAAGTTACTGAGAATTACCCAATTTACTGAATTACTGTATCCTCATCAATCACTCTACGATACAAAATGACAAACGAAACATTACAAAGACTGGCGAACACTACTGACGCAGCAGAACGAGCCTCGGTAACGAAGTGAAAATGGGGGAGACATGTGGCGAGTCTACACCAGTCAATATGGGCCCCTGAAGTCACCATGTGGGACTCCTACGTCGACAAGAGAGGACAGAGAAGACCACGGTCCAGGTGGTCTGACATGTTTGCGAAAGAGGCAGGCAAACAATGCTCGAAGACAGCAAAGTTTTATGGAGAGAACTGGAAAGAGGCATTGTAAATAGCGAACATTATCAGTATTAAAATGTTGTACATAGTAAAGTCAGTGTTTGTGAAAGAGTTAAAATATTGTAAATAGTAAAGTCAGTGTTTGTGAAAGTGTTAGTTAAATATTGTAAAAAGTAATCTTAGTGTTTGTCAAAGTGCTGATGTTAGTATTACGTGGACTGTGCGTAAAATGAACAAACAACAAAGCGCTGAGACTAAAGTTTAACTGTGTTAATAACCATACCACGACAGTATCCACGACAACTATATCGGGTCGGCTGGATTGGCTCACCAAGGCAGTACCCATGAGGCACCCTGTAAAAGGGGTTCTATCCCCATCACAGGAGGCCTTTGTCCAAGATGGGACATCATGGCTAGCATTAATTAATTAATTCATTCATTCATTCATTTTTTTTTTAATTTGGGCCCCAAGTAAAGAAAACTAATTTTGATTTTAAGTTGTTGCAGCAATGATATTTCTACGTACAAAAAATTAAAAATTGTGTATTAACCATTCCTATAAACTATTCCTTTGTGTATTAACTATAATGAAACTTACAGCACAGTCGGTATAGGCCAGCTTCTGTTTGACGCTTTTCCAATTCACTGCGGGCTAAAGCAAGGAGATGCGCTATCATCTTTACTTTTTAACTTCACTCTAGAATATGCCATTAGGAAAGTTCAGGATAACACAGAGGGTTTGGAATTGAACGTGTTACATCAGCTTCTTGCCTATGCGAATAACGTGAATATGTTAGGAGAGAATCCACAAACGATTAAGGAAAACACGGAAATTTTACTTGAAGCAAATAAAGCGATAGGTTTGGAAGTAAACCCCTAAAAGACGAAGTATATGATTATGTCTCGCGACCAGAATATTCTACGAAATGGAAATATAAAAAATGGAGATTTAACTTTCGAAGAGGTGGAAAAATTAAAATATCTTGGAGCAACAGTAACAAATATAAATGCCACTCGGGAGGAAATTAAACGCAGAATGAATATGGGAAATGCCTGTTATTACTCGGTTGAGAAGCTTTTGTCATCTAGTCTGCTGTCAAAAAATCTTGAAAGTTAGGATTTATAAAACAGTTATATTACCGCTTGTTCTGTAGGGTTATGAAACTTGAACTGTCACTTTGAGAGAGGAACAGAGATTAAATATATTTGAGAATAAGGTTCTTAGAAAATATTTGGGGCTAAAAGGGATGAAGTTACAGGAGAATGGAGAAAGTTACACAACGCAGAACTGCATGCATTGTTTTCTTCACCTGACATAATTAGGAACATTAAATCCAGACGTTTGAGATGGGCAGGACATGTAGCACGTATAGGCGAATTCAGAAATGCATATAGAGTGTTAGTTGGGAGGCCGGAGGGAAAAAGACCTTTGGGGAGGCCGAGACGTAGAGGATAATATTAAAATGGATTTGAGGGAGGTGGGATATGAGGATAGAGATTGAAAAATCTTACGAAACATCCATCTAATGTAATATTAACACTGAAGAGGCAAATATTTCGCTTACTGCTTGTAACTTCCGTTCCTTGTAGCCTAGATCATATATGTAACAGATAACTCATCGCTATGTTAAAAGCGGCAGCACTTTGAAGAGAACAACCGCCAGGATCGCCACCCGTCCGCCGTAAACGAACACGAGATGGCAGTACAGTCGCTAATGCAATTCAAATGGGAATTATGACGTGACTCCTTATGTAACAACTAGATGGAAGCGTAGTAAACCTGACGAAAGTTGTTAACGTCAGAGCACATAAGGCCGACCTATCTGTTACATATATGATCTAGGCTTGCAGCCGGTGATAGTTAATGAAGATTCATTGCTGCTGTGTTTGTTGACACCGGCACCACTATCTAATGAATGGTCGGGCAAACCAATCAAGCCATCCACACGACCGGAAAGTCTCTTATTGAAATATGTGAGGCCAGATTTCAGTGTAATATTGTGGCTACTTGGTTGAGGGCGGTGTTGAATATTAGAGAAGAACGTCCTGTGGGAGATGTACACAAACAACCTTTGAGGCAGCCAGCCTGCGGGAATTAAATTTAAATGGCACACAGCAGCTCCAGATGCTGCGGTAGCTGCGTTATTCATTTTGTACTCTACAGGTTTGAAACAATTGCTTAAATTAATGTAGCCATTACCGGGTATTGATTAATGAGTATAATATATAGTACTGTATCTATTTATCAAGGGAATTTCATATACCTTGTGGAGTTTACCCCAAAACCATGTTTTGGATTTACAATAAATAGAAAATCCTGACGTGAAATCAATACATCAGACCTCTAAACAGCATTAAACGGGGTGTCGAAAATTCCATGCCCAAATTTATAGAATTAATGGTGGAGGCCAAAACAAATATTTTTTTATTTTAATGTACCGAAGTACATATGATACTTCCATGCAGATATTCTGCGTCATCATACGATGTAAGAGTAATGGAACGGAGAAAAATTCTCTCCGGCGCCGGTATTTGAACCCGGGTTTTCAGCTCTACGTGCTGATGCTTTATCCACTAAGCCACACCGGATACCACCCCGGCGTCGGACAGAATCGTCTCAGATTAAGCTCCAACTCTCGGGTTCCCTCTAGTGGCCGCCCTCTGCACTACATCATAGATGTCTATGAACGTAGGACCGAAGTCCACACATGTGCTGAGGTGCACTCGTTATGAGTGACTAGTTGGCCGGGATCCGACGGAATAAGCGCCGTCTTAAATCACGAAGTATATTATTTTAATGTACCGAAGTACATATGATATTTCCATGCAGATATTCTGCGTCATCATACGATGTAAGAGTAATGGAACGGAGAAAAACTCTCTCCGGCGCCGAGATTTGAACCCGGATTTTCAGCTCTACGTGCTGATGCTTTATCCACTAAGCCACACCGAATATCACCCCGGCGTCGGACAGAATCGTCTCAGAGATTAAGCTCCAACTCTTGGGTTGCCTCTAGTGGCCGCCCTCTGCACTACGTCATAGATGTCTATGAACGTAGAACCGAAGTCCACACATGTGCTGAGGTGCACTCGTTATGAGTGACTAGTTGGCCGGGATCCGACCATGGTAAATAACCATGGGTCAGAAACCCATATTTAATGAATACTGAGCACCCGCAGGTAAATACGAGAATGGAGAAGGAGTGAAAGCAAATGATTCTGTTTACAAATCATGACACTAAATGCTGGCCACATCTGTGGCTTAAGTGCTTGCGCGGCCCGAGTTCGATCCCCGGGTAGGTCGTGATGGAATTTGTGGTGGGCAAAGCAGACATTGCAAAGATCTTTTATTCCCCTAGGTCTTCCAACTGACATTCTATATGCATTTCTGGATTAACCTATACAGAGTGTTAAGAAAAGTATCCAATATTTTAGGAGGTGCTAGTATGCATCAAAACAAGAAAATAATGTCTAATAAACATGGGTCCTATAATGCATACTTTCTGAGATCTGAACACTTGTTCATAGGAAGTGCTCAATGTGACGTCCATTCATGGCAATACATTCCTCTCCCCTTCGGCGTAACGAATCACGTACTCTTTGAAATTTGTTTTAATACGTTAATAAAAAAGTCCTGATAACGGTCCCCAGTTAATCTCTGTGGTAGCATGTATGGCCCTGTTAATCTATCACCAATAACGCCTGCCCATAAGTTGATTGAGAATCGGTGCTGATGCCTTATTTCTTCAACTACATGTACATTTTCATCAGCCCACACATGCTGATTACGAAAATTCACAACACCAACTCTGCTGAAGCCCGCTCATATCCGTAACCAGAGTTTTGTTTTCAGTATTCTTTGCGACATATCATTATTCCATGCTAGGGGTGTTAACTACGGTATGATTATCTGATAGTCTGCCGCATTGTAGGACAGAGAAATGCATTGCTATGAATGAACGCCACATTGAGCACTTCCTATGAACAAGTGTTCAGGTTGCAGAAAATATGTGTTGTAGGACCCATGTTTATTAGACATTATTTTCTTGTTTTGATGCATACTATGATAATCTCCTAAAATATTGGATACTTTTTTTAACATTCTGTATATTCTACATGCCCTGCCCATCTCAAACGTCTGGATTTAATTAACGTTCCTAATTATGATTGGTGAAGAATATAATGCGTGCAGTTTTGCGCTGTGTAACTGTCTCCGTTTTTCTGTAACTTGTCCACACCTGTGGAGTAACGGTCAGCGCGTCTGACCGCGAAACCAGGTGGCCCGGGTTCGAGTCCCGGTCGTGGCAAGTTACCTGGTTGAGGTTTTTTCCGGGGTTTTCCCTCAACCCAATACGAGTAAATGCTGGATAACTTTCGGTGCTGAGCCCCGGACTCATTTCACCGGCATTATCACCTCATTTCATTCAGACGCTAAATAACCTAAATGTTGATACAGCGTCGTAAAATAACCCAATAAAAATTCTGTAACTTGATCCCTCTTAGCCCCAAATATTTCCCTAAGTACCTTAGGCCTATTCTCAAACATCTTTAGCCTTGTTTTCCTCTCTTAAAGTGAGAGTTCAAGATTCACAACCATACAGTACAACCGATAACATACCTGTTTTTATACATTCTTACTTTGAGTTTTTTGAAAGCATAATGGGTGACAAAAACTTCTCAATCGAATAATACATCGGTTTACAGGAAAAACACACAAAGTCAAAAATATTACTTCGGGGAAAAAGGCGTAGACCTATCTTATGTTCATAATGTATGTGTATGGACTTAGAATTGGAAACTGAAACACACATATAGATAAACAACTTACTAAAAATAATATTTTGAAGATGCAGTTTTGTCAAAAACTTGCAAGCGCCTTTTTCTCGGAAGTAATACTTTTGACATAGGCTACTGTGTTTTTCTTGTAAGTCGACGAATAGCAGGCATTTTTAATATTTATTCCGCGTTTAATTTCCTCTCGATTGTCATTTATATATTGGTTACTGTTGCTCCTAGTTATTTGATTTTTTTCCTCCTTTTCAAAGAATAAATTTCTAGTTTTTATATTTCCATTTCAAAAACTTAATGTGTCATCAATACTGGACTATATCTGCAGATATCAGTTAAACTCGAACACGTCTCAAGAATAGTTTCATCCAGGATCCCTAAGGAAATAATGAAGTATCGTCCAAATGGGAAACTGTCACTTGGTCGACCTATGAAAAGATCGCAAGAAAATCGTTTTTTCAGGCCGTAACAGTTCTTTTGGGACTAGTACTTGACAGGATAATGATGATGATGATGATGATGATGATGATGACGATGATATTTTCATTTCCTACTATGTTCATGTCACGAGACATAATCTTATGCTTTGTAATAGACAGACGAACAACATGCCAAAAAAAACCACATTTGTTGCGTCAGCGATACTGAAGGCATGTATTTCCGTAATATCTCTAAATTTAATTTTACAGAATAAAATGCTTTCTTTAGTTTGGTGAACTAAGAATTACAAAAGTCTATTCGAAGCAAAGTAAGCTTGTTAAAACGCTCTATCAGTTTGAAACAAGTAATAAAATTGAATGTAAATGAAAATTACATTTGTTTGCGCTGGTCTTACAAAAGTTTGGCTTTAGAATGACTTGCAAGGAACAGCGAAATAGAATCTGCGTTCCAGAAGCAACGAAAACGGGAATTACGGAGGAGGAAACAAAGGAAGCGCGGAATTAACAAAGACTTAGACATGTAGGAGCTGAGAAGAAATGAATGACTCGGCTGCAGAAGGGAAATTGTAAAGGAAATACGGAGAGATTTATGACATCGAAAACAATAAGGTACACAAATTGAAAATGAGATGGTAACAGTCAATATCGGAGTCAAGTTACGGTTGTATTAATGCGCTGGGTTTAGACAAGGAAGATATATTTGAGCAAAGATAAATGGAAAATTGAATACGAAATGTTACGGAAATATGAAAAATAATTCTGAGGTCTGTCTGTGTATAAACTTTTTACTTTGAGCTATTCACTGATTTTGTTTACTTATGTTTAGTACCTGTTACTCAGTTTTTCAGGAAAAATATTACGAAATTTTGTCATAAAAAATAATTCTACGCTAGATCGTGCATCTTATTTTCTACTTTACAGAAAAAAATATATATAATATACAGAGTGATTTACGGGGATTTACCGTCACTTACGGAGCTTATTTCCAAAGACATTCTGAGCAAAAAAGATCACATAAACATTTTGCCTAATCTCAATATTTTCACAGCTACACTAATTTGAAGTTGATTGTAAAATACCATTATTCTTTAGTGTTAAGGCCAAAAGAATATTATAGATAAAGAATAAACTATTCAGGAGTATCATTTCTTTAATTAGCTAGTATTCTGAAGCTAAAAATTTGTTGTGTGCTTCATAGAGATTTTTTAAACTACAAAATTACATTTTTCTTACGAATTTCTCACAGCAATTGTTACAAATCACACCACTCTTTTTTAAAATCTTTGAGACTGTACATTAAAATACATAGTAAAACTGTAAAGAATCAAGTTCCTAAAGTCGTATGATTTGTAACAATTTTTGTGATAAATGTGTAAGAATTATGTAATTTTAGTTGAAAATTGAAAGAAAAATTATGTATAAAGCAATAAACAACACATTTTGAACTCCACACCACTAGTCAAGTAAAGGTATGATATTTCTGAATAGTTCATTCTCCATTTGTAATACTCTTTTACCCTTAAAACTAAAGAAAAAAGGTATCTTACTAACAACTTCAAATTAGTGTAACTCTGAAAATATTGAGATTAGGACAAATGTTTATATGACTTTTTTGCCCAGAATGTCTTCAGAAATAAGCTCTGTAACTGGCGGTAAATACTCGTGAACCACCCTGTGTGTGTATGAGTATATATATATATATATATATATATATATATATATATATATATATATATATATATATGATATGATTTTGAAGGATCGACGGATTGGACTGAAACGTTTATCATAGACTTTGAAAATATCCTATACATATCGTAACTTTATATAATGATTTGGGTATGAAAAAATAAAATCCGCCAAGTGGAGAATTACTTGAAATTTTATTCGGCTTACATTTATTTTTGGGGAAAGCCTTAGAAAAATCCCAATTGCGTGATCAACTGAAGCGTGATTCGAACCCACGCTCGAGCGCAGCCTCATGTCACAGCCTATCTAGTTACTCCTGAGCTGCGCCGGTGGAAATATCTGCAAGATTTTTATTTCTGCACACAGTTTCCACTAGTAGTTGGAGCTTACGAGGACTGGGTATTTTGAGCGTATGGCTGTTGTGTGTAAGTGAAATAAGTGAAGGCATTTTGCTTTTTGTCTTCAACTTTTCAGTCTATCAATTCACAGTTTTTACCACATGCACACAATATTTGCAGCTGTATTTTTGATTTTTCTATCTCATATACTTGATTTTATAAAAAATTTAATCCTGAAAATTAATTATTAATTAAATTTAAGTTCAAAACATTGTTTTTCGGAACATATTTCTCAGAAACTATTGGAGATAGGAGGCTGAAATTTTGCGTGCTCCGATTTCATATGATAGTGAAATTATGGCCACTTCCATGTAGCTATCAAAATGATTATGGAGCTTACAGCCAGAAAAGTTTGAACATTTTTAAATAATTTTTCAGGGTGGGAAAATAATTTTTTCTGTTGAACAAATATTCATAATGTGATGAACATAGTGGAACATATAGTCAATTACATTGGAAATATGCTTGAATGTATAGGAACCTGTAGTGCAAAGGGTTTCTGAAAAAAATATTTCTAAAATACCTATGTTTTTAACTTAAATTTAATTAATATTTTTCAGGTTTAAACATTTTTATAAAATCACGCATATGAGGTAGAAAGATAATGTAAAAACCGAAATATAAATGTTAAGATATTGTGTGTATGCTGTAAACATTGTAAATTGATAGATTAAAAATTTGAAGAAAAATAGCAAAAATTTCTTCACTCATATACAACAGCTTACCCAGTCCCCTTTAACATCCGATTTATTCCATTCATGTGTTAATGATGTACAATATCCTACTTCATTATTTTTTTCGTTAACCTTGTTAGTAGCATCCTGGTAATGTAGTTAATCCAGTCTGCTTTATATTTATAAATGCTGTGTATTATTAAATTGAAGTTATATTTTATGTTAGAGGTTTATTTATTTATTTATCTAATTATTTATTTTTATAGCGTCATAGAGTTCATCTTAATTTTAAAATTGAGGAAAACGGAAGTGTTCCGGGCTCAGTACTACCATAAAAACAACCTTAAATGAGACATTTGTTGTAATATACTCCTTAAGATTACATGAGGAAGTCCCTTACGTCGCTTTTAATTTCATGACCATCGCCACCATCTGTTACAAAAGTAGTACATACATACATATATGTCGCAGAATGCAGATTAGCCGTGTCGTTGATAACGAAACCCAAGGAGTGGGAAATATGTTCATTTTGTGAGCGAAATTGAAGCAGTGGAAGATTATACAGATGTGCTGCATGTGGATGACGTCATGAACAGGTCGATAGCATTAGATAAAACAAACGGAACGTTTTCACCTGCCACCACCTTCGCCAGTATAATTCGTCATGTTTGTACAGAAATAGTATTACATACGCACACATGTATACAGCCAGGTTTTTGTACCGAGGATATTCGCCGCCGGTGCCTTTGCTAATATCGTAGCCTAAGCGGTTTCCATGTAAGAGGTCCGTGATTCGATTTCCGATGTGGGCAGTGAAGATTTATCTTTCGTTCACAGAACTGGGTGGTTGTCTTTTGTATATTGTTTTGTGATGTTCCCGCGTTGATTCTATATTTAATTTCTGTTAATATTATTAACATCAAAACTTTTTCTTTGCATTTTAACTATGGGGAGGTACACGAGGAGATCCACTGCGTTTCATCCTTGGATTCGAACAGAAGAGCAGATATTGTAGCCATCCACAGGACTCCATCTAAGACAGGCCTGCACAAACAGTGCTCAACGAACGCGCGCGCTCCTTCGGAGCGGGAGAGCGGTGTTTACCGCTCGCCGAAACGGAGAGGAAGATACGTCAGAATGGCATAGACTTGCCTCGGTAGAGGAGAGGGAAACGACCACGCAGTTATGTAGTGGAGTGCAGTGTGTAGGCCTATTCTCAGTAACTGTTTCACGTTGCTTACCTACTGCTACAGTACAGTATGGAGGAATCTAAAAGACGGAACATAACATTTAACATTTAACGATTTACAGCTCGAACTTATTGATCTTCAATGTGACCTAAGGGCTAAAGATCGTTTGAATAATACTACTAGCCTGGTTGAGTTTTACAAGACTAAACATCAGCAATAATATGCACGACTACACAGGCTGGCTGTGAAAATGATTGCTGTGTTTGGCTCAACATTTATATTTGTGAGCAACTGTTTTCTATAATCAACTTTAATAAAGGCAGACATCGAACATCTGTAACTGATGTTTCATTATGATCAGTAAGCTACTGTTCCTTTCAGCTGCCAACAGCATAAAACTTCGTTTTGATGTACTGATAAATAAAAATATAACAAAAATGATATTATACATTTAAGTAGCTATAGAATTTCTATTACTTCTGTAAAATAAATAGGCTACTTCTTTATTAATTAATAATAGTCCAAGACAGTTTTGCAAACACTGAACGGGAATTCATTTCATAAACACTCGTAATAGTACTTCCTTTTGTGTTTATTTTGTACGAGATCCACCCCTTCTTCCAGTCCACCCTTATACAGAGCGCAGCTAATATCTGCATTCCGCTCATGAGCTGTGAACCGGCTCGGAGAGCGCAAACCTTGTGCGGCCTGAATCTAAGGGAATAGTTCTTGATCCTACAATCCGGTTTGAGAGGGATGCCCTGCAGGCACAACACGATGATGAGGAGAAGAAATCAATTTATGAGCCCTGCATCCCGTACCTAAGTGAGAAATATAACCTTCCCACTAGTCAGTGGAGTGTTTCTGGTCTTTTGTTTGGTACGCGTGGCACACTTCCTAAATTCACATGGAATATTTTAAAAGCACTCGGTCTCCGATTTTTGAAATTCAAAAAATTTTATTGGATATTCTTAAGGATTCAGTCCAAATATTACATTACCATTTATATGTTGGCCATTGATGATTCTATTGGGTTTTTCATTTCTCTGGATGTTTTACTAAACAATTCCTGTATTTAATCTTTTTGTCTTTCTGAATTATTCTGCTTTTATTCTGGATCTTTATGGTCACCCTCATTGAGGGCAGATTATTTTGTTAAAAGTAGTTGTTTGTATACCTATGCAGTGTAAAATATTACTATGGCAACTAAAACTTACCATTAAGCAAAACCTATATGGTATAGTAAAAAACCAAGGTACAATAAAAATGTAATATTAACCAATATCACAAATATAAAAATACATCAGGACTGTCGCTGGGCAGTAACCTGAACACACGTTTCAGCGTCACATTGTTGACAAGTAACTCCATCTGTTAGCACAACCATAAAGCATCTAATAGATGCTATAGAGTTACCAACAACGGAAAAAAAAAAAAAAAATAAAAATAAAAATGTAAGGAAAAAGTTTTGATATCACTGTACTATAATAATAATAATAATAATAATAATAATAATAATAATAATAATAGTAATAATAATAATAATAATAATAATTATTATTATTATTATCATTAATTGTCGTTATTGAGTGTAATTAGTTACTACTGCCACCGGGTATTTACCCATTTGCAGTGTGAATAAATACATACATTAATATAGGCCTATACATGCACACCAAATGATCAGGTTTGCCGGATTATGGATGTCTAGTAGAGATGAAGAAAACTAACTGCCGCTCTCGCTCACTGTGTTCGTTGCACTTGTCTTTCAATTTCTCGTCTCGTAACTCTTGTGCGCTTCGAGTCTCGCTCATCATTCTCGAAATAGCATTTGGTCGGCGTGGAAAGATTTCGTAAATTTGAGCAACATACATAATTGAAATAAATAACATTAGAGATGTTTAATTGATACAAAGACAAAAGAAAACAGTAGACTATCACAGTTATCAAAATGTTCTGGTTCTACTATAAGATATTGCCTATGGTTATATAAATAAAAAAGATCTAAAATAAATTTGAATTTCTAAGAAACATAAAACATAGCGTTAAATAAAACGTTTTGTTTTACTTGAAATTATATACTTGATGTCAAACATATGAAAAAGAATTTCCTAGTCTTTTAATAAGGGCCTAATAATTAAATAAATATTGGGGAACGGATACTATCGGAAAGGTATTCAAAATAGGCTACTTGATTGAATCGGTCGGAGCTAAAAGGAATTAAGTCACTTTTCACTACTTTTCGGGAGAAGCAAAAAATATTCCATTAATAACACAAATGTATATATTTTTATGTTATAGAAGACAAAAGAATATTTAAAAGTCTCAGTTCCTTCTTCCACCATTCGATGTGCATGACATCAGTTGTTCAAATTGTTGCATAACTCAAAACTTCATATTTTGACTTAATTCCTTTTAGCTCCGACCGATTCGATTGTTTATACATATATAAGAGTTGCCAAAACAGATAAAATTTCAGTCGGGTAAAAGTGTTATAACGAATAGTGCATTTCTTTATAATTTAACGTAATTACATTCACAAATAACAACAGTTAATAACTGTAACCGAAACACGGGAACAGATGTAGTAATCTGCGGCTTTAATGGTGATGGTGAATCATTTATTTCCGCTCGGCATCACTATTGGTGACCATCTTATTATTTTGGCACGAGTTTAGAAGGTTGTTCAACTCCGTCCTACCAGACGGTAGACTCTCTATACTCTTCGATGAAGTTATATGTTCGCTGCCCTTGCTGCATCGATCTCCAATTGGAATTTACAATACGGTTGCGAAGAGAAATTCCACAGAGCTTCATTAACTGTTACCAGATCCAGCTTATCGATCCGAAAAAGCACAGCCTGTTTTAAACAACGTTTTGCTATTTTGCGTAAAACATGGTTAGTCAAAAGGCTATCTCATCGATCTATTTAGGCCTACATACTTAAGATAAAGACAATTGGGGAAAAAGTGAAAGAATAAAGAAATGTACGCTCGATTATAACGTCTTGGCAAAGAATTTGGTTCCTTGAATAGTAACGTGACAACAAAGATTGATCTGCATTATGGAATATAGTCAGTGAATCAGACAGCAACAGTAGCGGACGAGTGTTCAAATTTCGGCTGGGCATATTACATGGATGGTGTATTTTCCGTGCGATTTCTAGGCTGTTGATCCTGGACTTTATGTAGCTGTCATTATCACCTATTTTCTTGATTCTCAATGTGAAGCGCACAAAGAGCCCGCATTACACTTCCCCGTGCATTAGTACCCCTATGGAGAACTCACTCATTAGAGATACTCATGGCAGGTAAACATTCATTCTTTGCAATTCATTATCGCTCATCAATCACTGTCATTCATTCAACCATAGTCTGTTCATTAATTCTTTCATTCATTCAGCCAGTTAGTCATTGCAATTCCTTCAGTCATACTTCATCCATTCAGTACGTTATGTATAATTGTTATTAAATTTCATACAGTCTCTTTTACCCATTCGGTCCTTTCACGCATTCAACCTTTTACTATCATTCTTCCAGTCACTGCTATTCATTCATTCATTCATACGTTCGTTCATTCGTTAATTCAATAATTCACTCATTAGCAATCATTTACTGTCATTCGTTCAGTCACTGCCATTAATTAATCAATAAATTTGTTCGTTAATTCGTTAATTCAATAATTCACACATTATCAATCATTTACTGTCATTCTTTCAATCACTGCCATTAATTAATTAATTAATTAATTAATTAATTCGTTCGTTCATTCGTTAATTCAATAATTCACACATTATCAATAATTTACTGTCATTCTTTCAATCACTGCCATTAATTAATTAATTAATTCGTTCGTTCATTCGTTAATTCAATAATTCACTCATTATCAATCATTTACTGTCATTCGTTCAGTCACTGCCATTAATTAATCAATTAATTCGTTCGTTCATTTGTTAATTCAGTAATTCACCCATTATCAATCATTTACTGTCATTATTTCAGTCACTGCCATTAATTAATTAATTAATTAATTCGTTCGTTCATTCATTAATTCAGTAATCCACTCATCATCAATCATTACTGTCATTCTTTCCATTAATTAATTAATTCGTTCAATCCTTCATTCAATAATTCACTCACTATTAATCATTTACTGGCATTCTTTCCATTAATTAATTAATTAATTAATTCATTCATTCATTCGTTCATTCGTTAATTCAATAACTCACTCATTGTCAATCATTTACTGTCATTATTTCCATTAATTAATTAATTAATTCGTTCATTTGTTAATTCAATAATTCACTCATTGTCAATTATTTACTGTCATTGTTTCCATTAATTAATTAAATACTTAATTAATTAGCTAATTAATTCGTTAATTCAATAAGTCACTCATTGTCAATCATTTACTGTCATTATTTCCATTAATTAATCAATCAATTAATTAATTAAATACTTAATTAATTAATTCGTTCATTCGTTAATTCAATAATTCACTCATTATCAATCATTTACTCTCATTCTTTCAGTCATCGGCCTCGGTAGCATAGTCGGTATAGTGCTGGCCTTCTCTACTCAAGATTGCGGGTTCGATCCCGGTCCAGATCGATGGCATTTAAGTGAACTTAAATGCGACAGGCTTATGTCAGTAGATTTACTGGCATGTAAAACAACTCCTGCGGGACAAAATTCCGACACACCGGTGACGCTGATATAACTTTGCGTTAAATAAACCATAATTTGAATTTTTTTCTTTCAGTCAGTCACTGCCATTCTTTCGTTCATTTATTCATTCATCCATTAATTCATTCACTCATTGTCATTCATTTACTAGCATTTTCTCAGTCAGTCACTGTCAGTCACTCACTCATTGTCAATCATTTACCATCATTCTTACAGTCACTGCCATTCGTTCGTTCATTCGTTAATTAAATAATTAATTAATTCATCCATTCATTCAATCATTATCAATCAATTATTATCATTCTTTCAGTCAGACATTGCCGTTCATTCATTCATTCATTCATTACTTCTGAAAATTTAATTTTATGTACGGTAACGAAAGGACCACCTGGTCTAGAATCGCTAAAGGATTATGGTTATTATGTTCTGAACTAAATAAATTTAGAGCGAGTGTCTAACAAACAGTTGAAAAACAGTGGACCGAGTTTTTAAGAAGTCTGGTTCCTCAAAGAACTTACTGCATAGTTCAAGCAGCATTACCAATTATATTCTTACTAGAAATTCATTCCTAGGAGGAGTATTGAGCATTAATAAGCAAGCGTGGACGAAAGCGAGCAACCACATGGAAGTTGGGTTAGTGAGTGCTGAGCTTTTTGTTGGTAGGTCTATTAACTTTAACATGGCTTGTGAAGATTTCCTGAAATATGCAAAACGGAAACCTAAGATTATCTGGGCAGTGAAAAGTTCTTAAAGTTCTACAGTATCAATAAGTAGCTTAAAAATAGATGTGGTAGGCCTTTGTAGTTATTTATATATATAGCCTATATTCTGACTTATTCTATATGTGTTTTTCATTTTTAATTTCAGGTAAGAAGGTACTATCTACCTAGATAATATTAATTTCGTGAAGTTTGGGTGCACGTTACTAAAAAATTGTTACGGATATCTGAACAGGATTTTCAGGGAATGTTTTTAATTTGTATCTTTAATAATACTTACTACAAATTGAAAAGCTATATTTTTTTTTAATGTGAAACATGTAAAACCGAGAAAAAGTGATTCCGGTGAATTTTATTTTTTCAAAATCTATTCAACCAAAATAAATGAAACTTTTTGTATGCATTAACCAGACCAAAAATATAAAAACAGATGTGGACTTTCCTGTGACATTCTTGGAAATATGAAAAAAAAAAAAAAAAAAAAAAATATATATATATATATATATGCACTGTGTATCAAAACATGTGGTAAAGTTCTGGGGAATTGAAAGATGACCTGTAAACAAGGAAAAAAGTTAATATGAACATATGGTCGATTTCGCTTAGTTTTTTTAGTTACGTACATATCATATATACTTCGGTACATCAATGCAATATAACTGTAAACATCAGGCAACGTGGTCCAACAACATGTAACATCGTCTGTCTCCGAATTGTAGCGGAGATATCCGAAGGTAACTTAGTTTCTAGAGAAAGGCCACTTTTTCTTTTGACAGTTGTACTGTAGTGACAAAAAAACCGGACCGACCCTTGTAGCTGATTTCAGAGCCTTGTTCACTGCAGAGGACGATAGACTATGACTTTCTTGGTTCGAATCCTGCCTAGGGAGGAAAATTTTTTTTGTTCCTTATTCAAATTTATTCCCAGTACTTTTCGATTGCAGCGATATTTTACTACTTAATTGACTTATTATTCCCAGAACATGAATTTTACCAGCAATCGAAAAGTATTGGGAATAAATTTGAATAAGAAAAAAAAAGTTTCCTTCCCAGGAAGGATTCGAACCACGAAAGTCTTAGTTACCAGTCTATTGTGCTCTGGAGTGAACAAGGCTCTGAAATCAGCTACAAGGGTCGGTCCGGTTTTTTTGGCACTATTGTACATATACGGAATTAAAATTTGGAGTCTTGATGGGAGTCCACCTGTATGTAGGCAACAATTTCGCACGACTGTTCACAAGTAGCATATATATGGTGGCTCTTGTTTACTGCACATGTGCAGTGTGTTATAAGCGAAACGTACAATAAGAGAGCTCCAAATTTAATTTCCGTATCTGTACTCATCAGCCAGAACCTCAATCAGAGATATTAAGCGTAAACATGTCATGAAAACAGGGGTTAAGGATATGCAGGAATAAAATTTATGAAACATTAAAATTTTTAATGGTGGAAGGTATATGTAGCTCTCTAACATTTAATTAAAAGCGTCCAGTATTTTTCTATTTTAGAAATTTGCAACTATAATCCTGTGTCTAGTTTTGTCTGGCTGTAAAATTGATGTCAAAATAATAATGCCCGGTTTTTCTGGATTTTGGAGTTTGTAATTTTATAGTTCAAAGCAATTTATTTAATTCAAGGCATAAGAGATAACGGGGTGTCTAAATCTAAGCAGCAACCCCTCCAGAACTTTCATTGTTTAGGGCCGTAAAATACATCAGAGCCTTAAACATATGCAAAACAACTGTTGTTCCATTTTCACTAAGATCCAGTGGTCTTCAATCTCCTCAATCTTCCTTTAGGCTCAAAATTCATCATTCAGATTGTTCTCAAAATTGTGAATGTCCCATATTAACCGAATCCTCAGAAGTTAAGTATTTAGGCATTACGATCGACCAACACTTACGATGGAACAAATATATTACATATTTATGCAATAGATTACGTAAAACAATTTATATCTTTGTTATACTTCGGTCATATTTACCAATTAATATTTTACGTCTCATTTATTTAGCTTTATTTCAATCCATTCTCCAGTATGGAATTTTAGGGTGGGGAAATGCTTGTAATTCTAATCTCACTCCACTAATACTTATTCAGAAAAGAATCATTAAAATGTGCCTTAATAAACCAATTGATTACTCATCTGAGCTTTTGTTTACTGATTTTAATGTTTTGAAAATTAAACAGATTTATTATATTGCCTTATTAATCTTCATACATAAAAACCGTAATAAATTCAAATTGTATCATCATAAATATGGAACTAAAAGATCCGATTTTATACGACTAGAGGAACCAAAGTGTTTCACAAGCACAGCTCTGAGCCATGGCACCTACTTTGGTCCAAGGTTATACAATAAAATAATTGATAAATACCCAAATTTGGAAAATTTTAGTTTCAGGAATTTCAAAAATAGCGTTAGGAATTTAATTTTTACAGAATATATATTGATTTAATATGTATATGTATTTGTATGCCTTAAATTGTTAAAATTGAAATTGTATTTTGAAATTTAATTTATTCCTGTAATTTTTTTTTCTTGACCCAGTTTGTGTCAAAAAATTATCTTTGTGTTTATCTTTGTGTTTAGATATCTCCCTGAGCACGAGTTTTTTACTCCTTCAGGGAAGTACTAAGATTGTATTTCTGTTAATGTTATTTTATTAACAATAAACAATAAACGTTCAATATTTATATAAAAATAATCCATCACATCCATAAAAGAATCTGCACTAATTTCGGGGACTGCCTGTATTTTCATGGTAATGTACATTAGCACCTTGAAGCTACAACGTTGAAATGATATAAATATTCCCATGAATCAAGAAACGGTATACTTCCGTATAGGTGTCGCTGACATCTGAGTAAATACGTACTGTATGTCTCTTATTAGTATTCGTCGTTCTGTTGTCATTGCTGAACACTACCTCAATACGCCATCACAGGCTGTATCTTCAAGGTGACCATAACTAAACCACTAGACAAAATAAAATAAAAATAATTGTGATTATTTCACTTCCGTACTCGACGTAGCTAAGTATAAACCCTTATTAGATATGTTTATACCGCAATGCAGAAATGAAAACTTTCTTAAAAGTATCGCCAGTCTTTTCAGTAGTGAAAACTTTGTCATTGTCCTCACGTCCCGGTCTAACCGTAATAATAATAGTAATAGTAAAGGACGTCTGTTAAACAGAAGTAAAGCGAGGGACTTTGAAATACGTCAGTAGCTATTTTATTTCTTCTCTCTCTCTCTCTCTCTCTCTCTCCCTCCCTCCCTCCCTCTCTCTCTCTCTCTTGTTTTGTAAGCATGGCTTGCTTCCGTCGGAATACGTTTGCCTGTGCTGAGTTAGTCTATGGTTTGTGACAAGGCAGAAAAAACAACGAATATTAAAAAAAAAAAAAGCGCTTTCCTCTCCCTTCGTTGTATCCAGTTTCCTCTGTTCAGAGAAAGCATCTTCTGGAAGATCTATATTGTGTTATAATTAAATTACAAGCCTTTGCTTTACCTGTCTTTTATACCATAAATGTGAAATTATTTTATCTACGTTATAGCCTTGAATTACACAATGAATTCATTTCACTCTCTTTTCATACCTGAAAAATATTTTTTGGTGTTCTTTGAAAGTGGGGACTGTTTAATCTCAAACAGTAGAACGATTGGTTTGAATATTGTAGGACTTTGTTTTTATTATCCAAAGACAGAAAACTTATTTTATCCGTATGTATAGTAAGGTTATAATTGGTTCAAATTAAATACATGCTTTAGAAATAATAAAGAGATAATACAACAAATGACTCACAGTAACAAATTAAGTACGTGATTTCGAAACAATAAAGTATAGTAAAGACATAATACAAGAAATAATTCACAGTAACAAATTAAATACATTATTTATAAATAATAAAGTATAGTAAATATATAATGCAAGAAATGACTTAACAGTTACAATTTAAATACATGATTTAAAAATAATGTGTACTAAAGACATACTATAAGATATGACTCATAGTTACTAGTTAAATTTATTATTTAGAAACAATAAACAATAGTAAAACATAATGCAAGAAATGACTCACACTCACAAGTTAACTACGTTATTTGGAACTAATAAAGTGTAGTAAAGAGATAATACAAGAAATGACTTGGTTGCAAATAAAATACATGATTTACAAATAATGTACAGTAAAGACATAAGACAAGATACGACTCACAGTTGCAAGTTAAATACATTATTTAAAAACAATAAACATAATAAAAACATAATACAAGAAATGACTCAGACTTACAAATTAAATACTTGATTCAGAAATAATAAAGTATACCAAGTAAAGAGGTAATACAAGAAATGACTCAGTCACAAATTAAATATACGATTTGAAAACAATTAAGTATGGTAAATAGATAATACAAGAAATAACTCACAGTTACAAATTAAATACATGATTTAAGAACAATAAAGTATATTAAAGAGATAATACAACAAATGACTTACAGTTACAAATTAAATATATGATTTAGAAACAATGAAATTTAATATAGTAAAAAGATAATACAAGAAATGACTCACAGTTACAAATTAAGTATGTGATTTAGAAAAAATAACCAATTCTAAAGAGAGAATACAAAAAATAACTCACAGTTACATATTAAATACATTATTTAGAAACAATAAAGTATAGTAAAGAGATAATACAAGAAATAACTCACAGTTATATATTAAATACATGATTTAGAAACAATAAAGTAGAGTAAAGAGATAATACAAGAAATGACTCACAGTTACAAATTAAATACATGATTTAAAAACAATAAAGTATAGTAAAGAGGTAATACAAGAAATGACTCACAGTTACAAATTAAATCCATGATTTAAAAACAATAAAGTATAGTAAAGAGATAATACAAGAAATGATTCACAGTTACAAATTAAATACATGATTTAAAAGCAATAAAGTATAGTAAAGAGATAATACAAGAAATGATTCACAGTTACAAATTAAATACATGATTTAAAAGCAATAAAGTATAGTAAACAGATAATACAAGAAATGACTCACAGTTACAAATTAAATACATGATTTAAAAGCAATAAAATATAGTAAAGAGATAACACAGGAAATGACTTACAGTTACAAATTAAATACATGATTTAAAAACAATAAAGTATAGTAAAGAGATAATACATGAAATGACTCACAGTTACAAATTAAATACATGATTTAAAAGCAATGAAGTATAGTAAAGAGATAGTACAAGAAATGACTCACAGTTACAAATTAAATACATGATTTAAAAGCAATGAAGTATAGTAAAGAGATAATACAAGAAATGATTCACAGTTACAAATTAAATACATGATTTAGAAACAATGAAATTTAATATAGTAAAAAGATAATGCAAGAAATGACTCACAGTTACAAATTAAGTACATAGTTTACTAACAATAAAGTTTGGTAAAAAGATAACACAAGAAGCGACTCACAGTTACGAATTAAATACATGATTTAGAAACAAACAATGGCAAAGCAGTAATGCAAGAAATGAGCATTTTTTCTAGTAAGCGGTACATTGTTGAGTGGCTTAAAAATGCCACTATGCATTGAATACATGCAAAATGATACAAGATGGAAACATAGATAAGTAAATCAAAGTTATCTATCCAGTTATAATTGGGATCTTTCGTAAAAAGAGAAAGTACATGTACTGTCTGTAACAAGCTCATCGTCTTGCCAAAACTGACCGCAAAAAGAGCCAGTGATTTGATATTGTGAGCTTTGGCACGTTAGAATGTGTCGTAACAATACTTAAAAATAAATTGTCAATATAAAATACAATTATAACAAGAACATATGTATTCGAGAGAACATCTGTAATTAACATCCGAATTATCCGCTGAGGAATCGTTAAATTTAAGCATTAAACCTAGACCCGTGTGATAGTTAATGTTGGGAGGGAGAAGAGGAGATTGCTAATCCAGGTCGAAGTATGGAGTAAGGAAAGTAAGCTTATCGCTACCAATGACGCAATTATCCATCTGATAATTAGAGTCTGTTCAATTTCCTCGAGTGTAGTTTCACAGAAAAGACTTTACAGACTGACCCTCTACCATCCCCTACAATTTATTTTTACATAAATATATAATACTACTTTTATATAATAATAAAGAACATATAATACGGAATAATACATCAGACTACAAAATATAATTAGAACAATAGAAATAGAAATAAAATAATACATCAATACAAAAAAGAGGATACAATAATTTGAATAACATTTGAGGACCGAATGAGCAACGCTCGTGTTCGGTCGCAGTTCAGATATATTATTAATATAAGAGAAATATATAAAATAAAATAGAAACTGAAAGTAAAATTACAGCTACAGTGAAATTACTCGTACATAATATAGTATTGCTTGTCATAAATAAAGATCTTTCTTTACTGCAACAAAATCTTGTCTTCACTTGTTAATAGCCAATCACAATCATCGTTTGGAAAAACTAACAGCTTCCTTTCATCTTCACATGGCGGAAAAGTTGCCATATCTGTGGGAAAAACTGAAGCAATATTTAGTGAGCGGTCGAAGGTCGCTAGAAATGTGGCAGCTGAGTGGTCGGAGCTGTTTGGGTAGGATGTCATAAATCTGTTAAGTGGGCGTTCAAAGACGTCACCGAACTGTACAAGAGGAACTTGTATAAATTGTACTAGTCATTTCGTAATATACTCGTATCTCACAGATGCGTTGTTCTGCTGTATATGTGATGAGTTTATTTTATTTGATTTCAATAATTTATGCATAGGAATCTTTTCTAGTGAGTAAATACTAGGGCATTCAATCCACGAACTCTCAACAATACTGTAAATAAGCGCTCCTAGCGGTGAGCATCAGAATCGTTTAGTACGTAATAGAGGAGCGACTGTTGCATAAATGTGGAATATTAAAAATCTTTAAGTAACCATATTTTGTGAATACAGGGACTATTTCTGATTCCTTCATATTAAGGAATACCGCTCTAAAAATGTTCAGTAGATATGAACAAAGATGCTTCATAAAAATACAAGTTGCAGGAGGAAAAAATGCAATTCGATGGTTTGGAACAGCGTTTCTCAAACTATGGTCCGCGGACCACCTATGGTCCTCGAGGACTGCCCTTGTGGTCCTTCAAAAAAAGACAGAAGAAAAAATAAAATTCGAACGAATTGCGTATCACACTATAGCTTAAAATCTCAGAGTTTGGAAATGACACATGGCAATAGAATTTCACTTTTTCTCCCAGTACTGCATTTTATGAAATTTATTACCCTACCCGTCTATCGACTTCCCACTCTACTCTCAGCAACAAAAGAGGGATCTAAAGCACTATATACGTGGAGTTTCTCGACATCTTTTCCCTGCACATCTGGCGCCGCGCCTGTAATCCAGCCAGGGACTACCCGAATTCATAACAGAGGACCAGAGTACCGAATCTTAATTCAATTTTAAAATATAAGTATACTGGTATTAAAATATGCTACGAAAATGATAAATTTTCTTTCGACGGGAACAAGAGTAAGGTGGTCCGCGGAACTGTGTTGTCTTTAAAAAGTGGTCCCCACTTCAAAAAAGTTTGAGAAACGCTGGTTTAGAGCATTAAAAGAAGCTTATGGGAGAGAAGTCCTACCACAATGAACTATTGCAAGATGGGTGGACGCGAGGTATTCACTTTCAATCACGAACTGACAACCAAAGAGCTTTAGGTCAATCAGTGAAAGAGATATCCAAAAATGACGCTGCAGATGGAGTCGTTCACCATCTCGCAATGTTTTGGCAACGTATTGTTGAACATAGTAGGGGACTATATTTTGAAGTATGTAATGCCAAATGTAACCTAAATAAATTTAGTGTGAAACAGTAACTATGTTGCCATTACTTTTCGAATGCCCTGATAAATGAAGGGGTGAAAAATAAATAAATAAATAAATAAATAAATAAATAAATAAATAAATAAATAAATAAATAAATAAATAAATAAATAAATAAATAAATAAATAAATAAATAAATAAATAAATGAATGAATGAATGAATGAATAAATAAATGAATGACTAAATGAATAAATAAATAAATAAATATACCAATGAATAAATTAATAATTGAACAAATAAAACAAATGAATAAGTGAATGAGTTAATGAATGAATGAATGAAGTGAATGAATAATCGGATCAATGAATCAGTGATCAAATGAATAACAAAGGCACAAATTAATAAATGATGAAGTGAAAAAAATAAAATGAAAGAATGAATGAATAAATAAATAAACAAATAAATGAATAAATAAATGAATAAATAAATAAATAAATAAATAAATGAATGAATGAATAAATGAATAAATAAATGAATAAATAAATGAATGAATAAATGAATAAATAAATAAATAAATAAATATACCAATGAATAAATTAATAATTGAACAAATAAAACAAATGAATAAGTGAATGAGTTAATGAATGAATGAATGAATGAATGAATGAATGAAGTGAATGAATAATCGGATCAATGAATCAGTGATCAAATGAATAACAAAGGCACAAATTAATAAATGATGAAGTGAAAAAAATAAAATGAAAGAATGAATGAATAAATAAATAAACAAATAAATAAATGAATAAATAAATAAATAAATAAATAAATAAATAAATAAATAAATAAATAAATAAATAAATAAATAAATAAATGCATGAATGAATGAATGAATGAATAAATAAATATACCAATGAATAAATTAATAATTGAACAAATAAAACAAATGAATAAGTGAATGAGTTAATGAATGAATGAATGAAGTGAATGAATAATCGGATCAATGAATCAGTGATCAAATGAATAACAAAGGCACAAATTAATAAATGATGAAGTGAAAAAAATAAAATGAAAGAATGAATGAATAAATAAATAAACAAATAAATGAATAAATAAATGAATAAATAAATGAATAAATAAATAAATAAATAAATAAATAAATAAATAAATAAATAAATAAAGGAAGAAAGATGTAAAGAAATAATTGAAGGGAAAGTAATTAAAAAAGGAGCAAATAAGAAATAAGTGAAGAAACAGAGAAAAATATAATGAAAGAAGTAAAGATATAAATAAAGATGTAATGGAAAAACTATACGTAATAAATAAATAAATAATAGATAAATGGATAAGTAAATAAATAAATAAATAATAACTAAATAAGAATGTAATTAAAAAGCAAAGAAATGGTAAATAAGTAAATATGTAAATATATAAGCAAATAAATAAAAAAATTGTAGGCAAATAAGTAAACAAATAATGGGTGAATGAATCAATGAATTAAAATGAACGGGAAACATTTAAGTCAGAAAATTGTTTGTAAAAGATTTTTAACAACATCTCTCCCCACTTTTCATCTAGTCTGTCTCTTTCTTTCTTTGTTTCTCTACCCCCTTCTAACAATAATAATAAAATTAGTATTAAAATGCGAAGTTATAGTGTCTCGCGGCGATGCTCATAAATCATAAAGTCGTATCTTCAAAAACTTCTGTATTATTAATATATCGGTCTTGTACGGAGGTTTACCTGTATTAACCTCCTTACTTCGAGGTTATAACAGGTGGCTCCATTTCCTCGACTTCTTGGTCCGTCACAGGTTGCATTTAGCTTGCTCCTGCGGACATTCATATTGTTGTGGTAGATATGTAACATCGATTTAGGTAATGACATGGGCGTCATTGATCTTGGGGACTATTAAAACAGGAGCAAATGAGTAATGTACTCGGGGTGGAAGGGTCAGAATTCTGACGTCGGTCTCTGTTGCGAGAGCTTTTAATTACGACAAAGCTGCTTCTTGGAACGCGGAGACCATATATTTCAGGTCTGCCATGGCAGGGTCGATAATATTGACAGTGAGGGAGACGGAGAACGTCGCAGGCGCTCCACCCATAAACCGTGTGCGGACGTAAATCCCGCATCAACATTTTTACGGGGACAAATAAATAGCTGTCCTAGTTATGACTTGTTATAAAATTGTATTAAATCCTCTTGAAAAGCTGCGAAATTAAAATCGTTCGCCAAAGAATAGAGATTCGTGGAAGTGAATTTCTGTGGACAGCAATAACAAATTATATGCTAAAACCAACCGACTTGCTGACCGTTATATGTACTGTATATCGATCATTATTTGAGTGCGTGTAGTAGGGAAGCGAATTGTGCTTGTGACGTAACCGAATTCCGTGACAAAAAGGTGTAGGCAACATAAACAAGATACACTCATTCGCATGAATTGTTTATTAGCTAATTGTTTAACTCTGCTAGTAAGTCGTGTATCGGGATGTTTACAATTGTCCCTTGTAATCTTCATCACGTATCTACTCCCCTGAACTTGATTCGTGATCCAAAATTGCTCTGGGACGGGTTCGATTCCGCTCGAGCTGGTTATCGGGGTGAGTTTTTTTTTTCCGAAGTTTTTCGTAAAACGAATGTCAGGTAATTCAGTGACGAGATTTCGAATTCCCCACCACAAATAACATTTCACTGTCAACAATCCTACCGAGCTAGGTAACGGCGTAGTCCATATATACACCTCGTGGAGTAATGGTTAGCACGTCTAGCCGCGAAACCAGGTGGCCCGGGTTCGATTCCGGTCGGGACAAGTTACCTGGTTGACGTTTTTTCCGGGGTTTTCCCTCAACCCAATACGAACAAATGCTGGGTAACTCACGGTGTTGGACCCCGGACTCATTTCACCGGCATTATCACCTTCATCTCATTCAGACGCTAAATAACCAAAGCTGTTGATAAAGCGTCTTAAAATAACCTACTAAAATAAAAATAAATATATATACCTCGCGTCGTTAAATAACCCATTGAAACATTGACTTTTATATAACTCCATGCACAAACAAATTACAGAAAATTCTATGTTGTCGCATTATAGGCTGTTTCCCGAAAAATAGTAACAAATTTTAGGGGATAATAGCATGGACAATTCTGAGTAAAAATTTATAATTAGGCTCTAGGCTAAACATATGTCCAATTTTCAATGAGTGTGAAGATAGAACTGTTTGAATGTTACAAATAACAAGCTTTACATGTGGCAAGAAGAAAAGACAACTGAATTAATTACTGTTTATTTACATGGTATCAATACATTTAAGCAGTTTAATGCACTTTTCCACTCTATTGACGACAGTAAGGACACCACTATTTTTAATACGAGGGAACAATTCGTCCCATCTCTTACGGTTTAGGAGTAGGAGCCGTTTTTGTTTGGCTTCTGGAACTTCTACTCTGAGGGAATTACGCGATAACATTAACAACTGCAAGCGTATATCAACACGCATAAACATGTCTACAGGACGCAGTCAGTCAGAATATATGAGACTTTATAGAAAAAGGAAACGCGAAGAGAAAGATAATACCAAATATAGTAATAATGTACCGAAACGAAGAAAGGCTAATGTCGAATGAATACGGAGTTTAAAAGCAAAGCTCAAACAAAAACACTACAAACATCTATCTCAATCATGTCTACACTACTTTAATGGCAAATAATGTTGTTTAATACAAATCCAATATTTTAACGTTATTCAACAGTATTCCTGAAATTTAGAAATTAAATTTTCCAAGTAACCATAATATTATTACTAATATTGATAGACCTAATGATGATGATGATGATGATGATGATAATAATAATAATAATAATAATAATAATAATAATAATAATCATTCATTCATAGTGTTCTGTCCAAAGGCAGGTCTTTCACTGCAAACCCAGCATTCTCTAGTATTTCATATTTTCTGCCTTCCTCTTTGTCTGCGCATATGATCCATATATCTTAATGTCGTCTATCATCTGCTATCTTCTTCTACCCCGAACTACTCTCCCGTCCACCATTCCTTCCAGTGCATCCTTCAGAAGACAATTTCTTCTCAACCAGTGACCCATCTACCTTTTCCTCTTTCTGATCAGTTTCAGCATCATTCTTCCTTCACATGCACTTTTTCCAACACAGCTTCGTTTCTTACTCTGCCTATCCATTTCACACGCTCCATCATGTAATAATAATAATAATAATAATAATAATAATAATAAGTCTTTATTCTTAGCCTTTCAAGTGGTATATTGCCATTGTTCCTATTACCTGTTGAAATTGAGTTTAGTATCTAATTTATCAGTATGCTCATCTGTTTCTGCATCTAAAGAAATTAAATTTGCCCATTTGTTCTATTCGATCATAATTGATTAATATCGGGTCAAAAACCCTAATAGAACTTATATTTAACCTCTTGCGGTGAATTTCGGTGAAGTTCGGAGAGCCTATTTAGTCAAATCCACTTTCCTTATCTTCACGCTGGGGACCCCTGGGATCTTTTAAGATGCGAAAGGGAGAGTGATGTGCGGAAAGCAACGGGAAGTTACCGCATTTACCTTTGTCAAGAAAAACTACAAGCATGATATGTTAGGTTATATGGATCATATGCGGAGACGTCCACACATGTGGAGTAACGGTTAGCGCGTCTAGCCGCGAAACCAGGTGGCCCGGGTTCGATTCCCGGCCGGGGCAAGTTACCTGGTTGAGGTTTTTTCCGGGGTTTTCCCTCAACCCAATACGAGCAAATGCTGGGTAAGTTTCGGTGTTGGACTCCGGACTCATTTCACCGGCATTATCACCTTCATCTCATTCAGACGCTAAATAACCTAAGCTGTTGATAAAGCGTCGTAAAATAACCTACTAAAATATATATGCGGAGACTAAGAGGATGACTAAATAGATAGATAGATAGATAGATAGATAGATAGATAGATAGATAGATAGATAGGTAGATAGATAGATAGGTAGATAGATAGATAGGTAGATAGATAGATAGGTAGATAGATAGATAGGTAGATAGATAGATAGGTAGATAGATAGATAGATAGATAGATAGATAGATAGATAGATAGATAGATAGATAGATAGAGTAATTCCTTACCGTTTTTTTCACTATATACCGCAATATTTAATGCTCAATAATGCATAATTATATTATTTAGGCTATTGTACTTTGAGTGAATAGAAAAACCTTTAAGATGCACAAAATCGTATTTTTATGTCTGAAATTGTATTATTGGTGTCTAAAACTGTATTTTAGTGTGTATTTTTTTTTTTTTATAATTTCGGAGCTCAATTTAGGTGCCTAAAAGTTAATGTTTACGGTCCTAAAAATAGGCTTTCAATAGTTATAGAAAGGCAGATTTGATATAAAAGTTGTATGCAAAACGTGCCGGCCTGGCAGCGGATCCTTTGAATATGAATTCTACATTAGTATTTCAGGACAGCTGAGAGGTCGTTGTCCATGTCCGCGATATCTAGACCCCCCCCCCCCAAGTTTTAATATAGTTTCCCAGGCGAACAGCACTGCCGGCTTATCGGTATGCTTGGTTACTGTCACGTCTGGAAACAAAGATTAATCTTATCGTTTTAATTGTGCAAACTGAGGTAATCCACTCTACAAGGCAGCGGCTGCGTGGAGAGATTCTGTGCAGCTGGAAAGCACGAGAACTGTTACCACTCGTGTTTGTTTATTCCAATTTCACAGACGCCTATGAGCACTGCCGTGACAGGAAATTGAACCAAGTACCTCCTAGTCAGGCACGTCCATTTCTATTTTTCATTGTCAATGCGAAATGTTCTATACTTTATACTCTCCGTACCAGTGTGTGCAATAAACACAAAAGAGTCTGTTTACAGCAGAACCTGCTTTATACGTAACCTAGTTACACCTAATTCTGGTTTGTACGTATTTATGCACAAAGTCCTGACAAAATTACAATTAATTACATATACACAGTGGGCCAAAAAAAGGCACAAAATTAGAAATACTTTATTTTCGGAAATACATAGCATTAATTTATAATGAATATACTGTTGGAAAGAGTAGACTTTAAAGATGAGCAAGACATTTTATTATGTTTTTTTAGGTTCAATTAAAATCTTATGGAGGTCAATACGTAATGATGCGAAAAATGTGGTCTTTGAAAACAATTTATTACTTCAAAATGCAGAAACAGAATGTTGGTAAAATTGATAATAATTAACGATCTTTCAAATAATCAAAATTAAGAATGATGCTCTATGTGACCGGCATTTGCCCGCACAACCATTTGTAGGCGTCTTCTCCATTATCCAATAGCATTGGATATCTGTCTTTGATCAAGCCATTCCCAATATTCAAGAAGGTGTTGTCTTAAAATGTTCAATATTACGAATTCTTGTTTTATAGTAAACGCTTTTTGTAGTTGCCTCTATACAAAATAGACCATAGGATTAAGATCTCCTTTGAAACTCCAGCGGAAACCATCAGAGAATCTGAGAAATGCAATCTTTCACGCAATAATCTCTCAGTAGGGATATCATGTCCGTATCTTGCTACTGCTCTCAAAAATTTCATTTCTGTAGTTTCTATTCTTCTTTTATCCTTTTTATTTATTTTCTAGTTCTCACAGCAATACATCAGCATCGTAGTTGCTACGAGTTTATAGAATTTTATTTGTGTACTTCTTTGTGTTTTTTGTCTTAAAGATTTTCTATTAGTTCCACATATTCTTCCAAATTTGTTTAGCTTGATATCTATATCTTCACTGCAGTTTTGTGATATATTGAAGCCTAATATAATAATAATAATAATAATAATAATAATAATAATAATAATAATAGTCCACACCTGTGGAGTAACGGTTAGCCGCGAAACCAGGTGGCCCGGATTCGATTCCCGGTCGGAACAAGTTACCTGGTTGAGGTTTTTTCCGGGGTTTTCCCTCAACCCAATATGAGCAAATGCTGGGTAACTTTCGGTGCTGGATCCCGGACTCATTTCACTGGCATTATCACCTTCATCTCATTCAGACTCTAAATAACCTAAGATGTTGATAGAGCGTCGTAAAATATCCTACTAAATAATAATAATAATAATAATAATAATAATAATAATAATAATAATAATACTTACTGGCTTTTAAGGAATCCGGAGGTCACATTGCCGCCCTCACATAAGCCTGCCATTGGTCCCTATCCTGAGCAAAATTAATCCATTCTCTATCATCATATCCCACCTTCCTCAAATTCATTTTAATATTATCTTCCCATCTACGTCTCGGCCTCCCTAAAGGTCTTTTTCCCTCCGGCCTCCCAACTAACACTCTATATGCATTTCTGGATTCGCCCATACGTGCTACATACCCTGCCCATCTCAAACGTCTGGATTTAATGTTCCTAATTATGTCAGGTGAAGAATACAATGCATGCAGTTCTGTGTTGTGTAACTTTCTCCATTCTCCTGTAACTTCATCCCTCTTAGCCCCAAATATTTTCCTAAGCACCTTATTCTCAAACACCCTTAATCTCTGTTCCTCTCTCAAAGTGGGAGTCCAATTTTCACAACCATCCAGAACAACCGGTAATATAACTGTTTTATAAATAATAATAATAATAATAATAATAATAATAATAATAATAATACTTACTGGCTTTTAAGGAACCCGGAGGTTCATTGCCGCCCTCACATAAGCCCGCCATGGGTTCCTATCCTGAGCAAGATTAATCCATTCTCTATCATCATATCCCACCTCCCTCAAATCCATTTTAATATTATCGGCCTCCCTAAAGGTCTTTTTCCCTCCGGCCTCCCAACTAAAACTCTATATGCATTTCTGGATTCGCCCATACGTGCTACATGCCCTGCCCATCTCAAACGTCTGGATTTAATGTTCCTAATTATGTCAGGTGAAGAATACAATGCGTGAAATTCTGTGTTGTGTAACTTTCTCCATTCTCCTGCAACTTCATCCCTCTTAGCCTCAAATATTTTCCTAAGCACCTTATTCTCAAACAACCTTAACCTATGTTCCTCTCTCAAAGTGAGAGTCCAAGTTTCACAACCATAAAGAACAACCAGTAATATAACTGTTTTATAAATTCTAACTTTCAGATATTTTGACAGCAGACTGGATAATAAAACCTTCTCAACCGAATAATAACATGCATTTCTAATATTTATTCTGTGTTTAATTTCCTCCCGAGTACCATTTATATTTGTTACTGTTGCTCCAAGATATTTGAACTTCTTCACCTCTTCGAAAGATAAATTTTCAATTTTTATATTTCCATTTCGTACAATATTCTCGTAACGAGACATAATTATATAGGCCTACTTTGTAATAATAATAATAATAATAATAATAATAATAATAATAATAATAATAAATTCTATTTTGTAGATCTTCCATTGAAATTTCACAATTTCATTACTTCAAGTGTTACGGGTATAATGGAGTAAGAACCGCCGTACAGTATGACATGTCAACGTATTTTTAGAGAGTATGTTGTAGAACGTACGTACTTCACTCTAATTTTGTAAATAGTGCTGGTAGATTTGCGATATATCCAAGTCAATCGGGAAAGTGACATGTGTTAAATGATGAGAGCTATGTTTTTGCACATTAACAAAGTACACAGACACAAGATTTTTTCTTGACGGTGATTTTATTTCGAATGAATGTCACAGTAAATTTACGTAACAGTTTAAAAAACAACTGACAACGATATAAATGCGAAGCGCAGAATGTTTCCCCTTTCTAACTCCGATAAATATTGTTGAATTAACGTATGTTCTGACGTCATATGAACGAAATGACGTTATCGAGTCGAGTGATGTTTCATTTATTATTTTTTTTCATATGGATTCCTTTCGTCACGAAATAAATTTTAACTACCGTGTGTTCATTTCAAAACTTCCCACACTGAATAATTTTAGATGTGTAGGGGACACGATTTTGAGGAAAACATGTGGATTTAGTTTTAGAGGGAAAGTTCAAATCCACTGTTGATTGAATTTTGTGTTTCACTTCTTAATCCCGCCTACTCTCACTTTTGAATTTCAAAATTGCACCCTATCTTCAGAAATATAATTTTAAAGGGGATGATAAACCCTATCCGTTTTCCAAAAATTAATAATGATGATTCGGTGCGTCCGTTTCGGAGAGAGAGCCAGAAACGTTTCATTTAATAATTAACAATAAAATGATTACAGGGATTAAAAATAAATGCAAGCTATTTATAATAAATTACGATAGGAACAAAATCACAGCAATAATTAATTAATTCTTGAGTTATTGATAAATATGCAAAGATTCCACGCACGCGATAATGATCTAAAATGGTAAATAAAGTGAAAATAAAGGACGGAAAATTCCCCGACAAAAGGAACTCCAATTATATTATGCCAGGCAAACAACAGATTTATCTTTTAGTACACACAGGTATATTGCACCATTCCACGATTCATATTCCACGACACCTCGATTCGGGTCTCATGACTCCAAGGTTCCGAGTCCACAAATCCACGATTACAATTCCGCTGCTTCACGAGTCCGCTTTCACGATTGTAGGATAACCATTCAACGAGCCCACACTTTTCGATTCCACAGTTTCAATATTACAATACAATACAGTTCCACGATTTAGCCTATATTCCACGAATCCAAAGTTCCTATTCCACGACTCGGCTATTTTTATATCATGATTCCACGATTCCGAATCCACAATTCCAAGGTTTCTGTTCAGCGATTCCATGATTTCGATTCCGACTGCATGATTTTGACTTGACAGTTCTGGGAAACAGGATATGCCCTAATTGTGGGCGAGAAAAATAATTGAAGACCTCGGGTACAAAAATCGGTGAAGTCCAATTTTCTTTTTTCAAAATCGACATTTAGTATGCTTTGCATAGATAAATATATGCTGCACACTTTGGTGCAAGAATCCATGTCTGTCTTATAGTAACGTTTCTTCAGTTGAAAAGTACTTGACTGATTTGCATCAAAAATTGACATGTCCGACTGATTCTCGTTCCGAGATCTTCCCGTTATATGGAAGATGAGTCAATATTCTTTTCCTACAGAATATATTTCAGTACCAACTTTAACTACAGCTATGGTCCTTATAGTGGTAGTGCAAAGTATTTGAACAGCGAAATGTTTTTTAAGTGTTAATGAAATCAGGATCGTGTCAGTGAAATGTGTCGTAGTTCCAGTGCAGTGAATGAGTTGATAGCGAAATGAGTGTAGCGCTGAAAGGTACTCGTGGGTTTTAGTTCGAACTTAGGGTTAAGATACAAATTAGATTTACCGTACTTTAAATGTTATTTTAAGTGATCGTGCTTCATTTAATTTAGGATGCTGTAGGAAATATAACACATTACAGAACATTAATGTTTGGAAATATTTTTATGTAATATATCGCCGTTGTTCCTGCAATAACTCCTATGTGACATATTTATCGATTTTCAGATTTTTTTCTCTATTAAGTAACTTAAATAGTGATACAGCAAATAATAAAATGTCCTATATGTATGTATGTATTTAACACAATAATTACAATTAATAATAAAATATAAAATACCTAATTTTACAATACAACCTACATATGTATAGGCCCTACATAAGTTTCAATAGTCTTTCACTTTACTCTCATCTCACTCACTGAAGTGGCACTATGATGCATTTCACTGACACTTTAGGACACATTTCACTGATACTTTATAACACATTTCACTGACAATATAGAACACATTTCATTGATGCTATAAATTATCACTGATCGGAACTATTCACTGCATTGTAAAACCATAACTTCACTGACTCACCTCGCTTCACTGATACAACAGTTCAAATAAGTCAAATAATTACACCCTTATGCATACTTATAAACAGAACTACATTTAAGCTAAACATTTCTAGTCTAAGGCCCTCTTACACGCTACAGTATTTTTAAATAATTTATAATTCAAACCAAGGAAGTAACTCGTCAGGCTAAATAAATACATGTCACCTTAAAAAATTAAATGTTAATTTTAATTTGCACTTTATACACAACTTTTTAAGTTATTCTTGAATCTCCTTAAGGAAGGACAGCCCTCAAAGACCGCTGCAGGTAGGTCATTCCAATCATTTATAGTTCTATTTAAAAATGAGAATTTACCTACATCCGTTTTCTGTTTCCTACACTTGATTTTAAAATCATGATCGTTCCTACCATAGTACGTCGGCTTTAAAATAGTACGTTGGCTTTCAATTATTATTTTAATAATTATGAAAATAATTTAAAAATTTTAATAATTACTATTATTATTATTATTATTATTATTATTATTATTATTATTAGTAGTAGTAGTAGTAGTAGTAGTAGTAGTAGTAGTAGTAGTAATTATTATTATGAGTATTATTAATTGTCAAAATTGACTATAATTAGCTACCGCTGCCACAGGGTATTTACTCATTTGCAATGAGAATAAATACATGCATAAGCATCAGTAGCATTGTCATCTAAAATGGTAACCAAGAATTGGGCTATGGAGTCCATTCAGTCTCCTGTAAACTTGATTACCGGAGGTACAAAGCGATCGCAGCCCGTCGCTGACCACACCACATCCTTGCAGTATCGACGTCTACTAAAAGCATGGGAACTGTACCATCTGGCTGCTGCGAGCCTGAATAGCGTGGACAGGAATACTTCCTCTGTACTTCTGTTGCATCTCTTTGCCTGAAGTTGAGGACACTCACTTCTGAAAAGTTGCAGAAAATAGCTACATCGCAAGTTCTGCATGCTTCATCTGGAAGTTTGTGGTAGTTTGAATGTTACTCATTTCCAAGTCTGATCAATATCGAGATGGTAGGAACAGAATAGCCTATTGGCTGTCTCGTAACTCGGTGAGCTAGCGGTCTTCCATCAGTGAAACCGGGATTCGATTCACTACATCAGTTATGTCAGTTTATTGATGCCCATAGGAGCAAGCGCGCGCTTTAGAGCCTAGGAGAGCCTGAGCGCTTTACAGCGGAAAGGAAAGAGACAGACGAAAGAGGAAGTATATGCCGCTTGGTCGACCTATATACAGGGATGGCCAGCACTGATTCAATGGATAAAGGGAAGAGAACTTATTAAAACTGTATCCATGTTAATTTTTAGATTTGTCTGAGAAGTATAAGTGCATTATAAGAATGTAAGTTTTAATTTTAGTGTTCATTTTTCACGAGTTTGCTTTTTTATTCAAAAGGAATATTTTCTCAACTTTTTTTTTTTTACAGAAAAGTGAAATTTTCAGATATGTTTGTTTAGTAGCCTTACAGGTACTAAAACAATGTTTTCGTAACTCTAATATATCGTAAATACGTATTATTGAAGATAGTGTATTAAAATGTTTGAAAATATTCGCATGAAAAATGTTTGTAAGAAAATGAATTAACAAAGCAAATACTGTTACATCACAAACAAAAGATATGTGTCTATGTGTTGGTAAAACGTCAGCTCTATAGCTTCAGCAGATTTCGAGATAATTTAATATTCTGATAACAGAAAGTTGCGCACCAATATCACCTAAAAGCATAATGCGATAAGAGTTTTATTATGTAATATTAGTTACAGTTAAAACATATATCTAGACAACTTTGCTTTGTACTATAATATTGTTTTGATTACTTTTATAAGGCTAAAGATACCATCAATATCAGTTTCAACTTATCATGTCATATTCAGTGTCTTTCTTTGGGATAACACTTTCTTTATGAATGATGTGTTTAATTCACTTAGTACAGTATAGTTGTAGTTATTATGGAATTTGTGTGAATATTCCTTCTTTACTCTTTATTATGTTATTAACGTTTAAAACACAACTGCAATATTAGGCTAAGAGATAGGTATTAGTACTTTTGTTTTACAGACAATATAGAAAATAACAAACAGAAAGAAGCCATATAAAAATAACGACATAAAATTTCACGTTCCGTTTGAAGTTTGTACACCACTGTTTTCTTAATCCAATAGACTGCTTATTCTTCCTAGCATACCTAGCGCTTAATGCCCGCGCACGACGTCAAGGTCAGAAAAATGCGCTTGCTTTGACATCACTGCACTACATAATTCGTGAGGTTTGCGAAGGAATTATATATTTTATAACTTTCTCATTTGTGGAAACTTCGGTCACATTATGCACCACACACGGAGGAGAAGTACTTAAATATTTGAAAATAACCTCAAAATTATGGCAATAATCTCAAAATTATGGCACACCACTTTAAAGACATGATGTGATCACTGTGTAACCTACCCTCCTGAGTCCTGAGAGTATAGTACACTATACCATACTTCATACATGATTATGATATAAGATGTATGTACAGAGAACCGAAATACAGTGTAATATACCTGCGTTTGTGTCCTAAATGTAACCTGCAGAATTTTTTCAGAATTTTTCCTCATGTCAGTGACTTTTCTTGAAGTGTAGAATTATATTGAAGTTTAAAAATAAAAACAGCAAATGTCTCAGGACTCTGGAGATAAATCTATTCACCCGTCCCTGATATCTTCGTTTCTTGTATACCCGACCAATTATTTTCATCATTATGGTTCGCCACCTTGGTTCAGGTTTACCAGTATACTATCTGGTGCTTCGTAACTCACGAAGAATTTGGGCATTCCCTTAAAAGTGCCCGTATTATCTGAGTATCCATATTTTCCTGAATTCCCCTAAGGTAAGCAGATTTTTATTCAGTCTACCCAGTATTTACAACTTAATTTCGTCACTGAATGTATTCTTTGTGTTTCCAAGTTCAAGTGATTATCAAACTCCCAACCAAGAAAGTTAATGCTTATAGATTCTTTAACCTCAGTTCCATTTAATATTGTAAACAAAATTGAGGACCAATAATATGTGCTATTTCATATGCACTAAATCATTCATTTTTTTTTTTTTTTTAGATTTAACACTGTATTAGAAGTATTTATAAAGCGATTGCATTGTGTATTTTTCTCTCTTTTTCTCTTTCTTCTTTATTCTTGTTCTTGTGTTGTATTTATCGGTTTGAATTAAGTTACTGTATTTAGTAAACTGTCCTTGTAAATTTTATGTTATATTATTAAGACCACACCGTATACGAGCCTGGCTCTTACGTTAGTGGCTAGAAACATTTTTGTTTTATAAATATAATTTTTACTCACTGTCTAGCTAGTTAAATAAATAAATAAATAAATAAATAAAATAAATTTACTTGAGGTAATCACATTTGTAATTTTTTTAGTAGGTTATTTTACGACGCTGTATCAACATCTCAGGTTATTTAGCGTCTGAATGAAATGAAGGTGATAATGCTGGTGAAATGAGTCCGGGGTCCAGCACCGATAGTTACCCAGCATTTGCTCATATTGGGTTGAGGGAAAACCCCGGAAAAACCTCAACCAGGTAACTTGCTCCGATCGGGAATCGAACCCGAGCCACCTGGTTTCGCGGCCAGACGCGCTAGGCGTTACTCCACAGGTGTGGACCATCACACTTGTATAATCTGCAAATAAGATTACGTGGGACAAATGATTAATATAAACTAGAAACAATAATGGACCTAAAATTGATCCCTGGGGAACTCCATGTTTAATAACACACATTCTTGGTTCTATTGATTATGTTCTATAGCTTGAAATAGTCGAATTGTTTTAATAGAAAGACTTTACACTTTGAAAACGAGTCATGCACGCATAGTGGTTTAAGTTGTTAGAGTGTCGTTACATTAAGTCCCTACTCCAGTGTGAGCGCAAGGGTAGATCTGAGAGCCGCTGTACATCAGTGCGGTACATTTCCCAATAAATGTGAGGTGTGGACATTACGGAAGACCTCTCTGCGTCTGTTCCCAGCAGTTCTTTCCTACTTTTTTTCCTCTTTGCGGTCTACTTTCCTCTTCCCGAAGTCATTGTGGCTGGGGAAGCAGTGAAGTGCTAGGACATGGCCGGAAAAGTGAACTCAAGTACACTAGAGGCATCTGAAACCAGGTACAGACTGCGTTGGACCCAGTAGGACCCTCGTCTAACTTGAAAAATCGTTACCTAGTCTCCTGTAAAAAAATCAATCCCTCGGATATCTAATACCACAGCAATACTGCCGATATGTTAGAGATACTAAAGGGATATGCGAGTATTACTAACTCCATACTACTTACTGGCTTTTAAGGAACCCGGAGGTTCATTGCCGCCCTCACATAAGCCCGCCATTGGTCCCTATCCTGAGCAAGATTAATCCAGTCCCTACCATCATATCCCACCTCCCTCAAATCCATTTTAATATTATCTTCCCACCTACGTCTCGGCCTCCCCAAAGGTCTTTTCCCCTCTGGCCTCCCAACTAATACTCTCTATGCATTTCTGGATTCGCCCATACGTGCCACATGCCCTGCCCATCTCAAACGTCTGGATTTAATGTTCCTAATTATGTCAGGTGAAGGATACAATGCGTGCAGCTCTGCGTTGTGTAACTTTCTCCATTCTCCTGTAACTTCATCCCTCTTAGCCCCAAATATTTTCCTAACAACCTTATTCTCAAAAACCCTCAATCTCTGTTCCTCTCTCAAAGTGAGAGTCCAAGTTTCACAGCCATACAGAACAACCGGCAATATAACTGTTTTATAAATTCTAACTTTCAGATTTTTTGACAGCAGACTAGATGACAAAAGCTTCTCAACCGAATAATAATTGGCATTTCCCATATTTATTCTGCGTTTAATTTCCTCCCGAGTGCCATTTACATTTGTTACTGTTGCTCCAAGATATTTGAATTTTTCCACCTCTTCGAAAGATAAATCTCCAACTTTTATAGTTCCATTTCGTACAATATTCTGATCACGAGACATAATCATATACTTAGTCTTGTCGGGATTTACTTCCAACCTTATCTCTTTACTTGCTTCAAGTAGAATTTCCGCGTTTTCCCTAATCGTTTGTGGATTTTCTCCTAACATATTCACGTCATCCGCATAGACAAGAAGCTGATGCAACCCGTTCAATACTATGGAAAAATAGTAGTTACGATACTCCTAGAAGTTTCATTCTAGGCTTTCAAGAAATCCTTTTTATAATCTTTAGGAACTGAGAAAATGAGCTTTGAATTGTCGTCTGTATGTCTATATGAACTTAATATACGGGGTGAACCGTAAGTAATTTCAAACAAAAGAGTTTAATATAATTTTGCTCGTTTTTTGTTCCCTTTCCAAATAAAAATTGTTTTATATGAAACATTTCATATTTTATATATTATTTTAATGTACCGAAGTACATATGATATTTCCATGCAGATATTCTGCGTCATCATACGATGAAAGAATAATGGAACGGAGAAAAATTCTCTCCGGCGCCGGGATTTGAACCCGGGTTTTCAGCTCTAAGTGCTGATGCTTTATCCACTAAGCCACACCGGATACCCACCCCGGCGTTGGACAGAATCGTCTCAGATTAAATTCCAACTCTTGGGTTCCCTCTAGTGGCGCCCTCTGCACTGCGTCATAGATGTCTATGAGCGTAGGACTGAAGTCTACACATGTGCTGAGGTGCACTCGTTATGAGTGACTAGTTGGCCGGGATCCGACGGAATAAGCGCCGTCTTAAATCACGGAGTGATTTACGCATATCATATATATTATTTTAATGTACCGAAGTACATATGATATTTCCATGCAGATAATCTGCGTCATCATACGATGAAAGAGTAATGGAACGGAGAAAAATTCTCTCCTGCGCCGGGATTTGAACCCGGGTGTTCAGCTCTACGTGCTGATGCTTTATCCACTAAGCCACACCGGATACCCACCCCGGCGTCGGACAGAATCGTCTCAGATTAAGTTTCAACTCTTGGGTTCCCTCTAGTGGCCGCCCTCTGCACTATGTCATAGATGTCTATGAGCGTAGGACTGAAGTCTACACATGTGCTGAGGTGCACTCGTTATGAGTGACTAGTTGACCGGGATCCGACGGAATAAGCGCCGTCTTAAATCACGGAGTGACTTACGCATATCATATATATTATTTTAATATACCGAAGTACATAATATGATATTTCCATGCAGATATTCTGCGTCATCATACGATGAAAGAGTAATGGAACGGAGAAAAATCTCTCGGGCGCCGGGATTTGAGTGAACCCAAGAGTTGGAACTTAATCTGAGACGATTCTGTCCGACGCTGGGGTGGGTATCCGGTGTGGCTTAGTGGATAAAGCATCAGCACGTAGAGATGAAAACCCGGGTTCAAATCCCGGCGCCGGAGAGAATTTTTCTCCGTTCCATTACTCTTTCATCGTATTTCATATTTTGTTTTGGAAAGCCGTTGATTTAATTCCCAATATTCTCAGTCAATTTAACACAGAATTAGCCTAAGTATAATATGATGACTATTACACTTTTACTACGTCATACTACTTTTGACCAATAAAACGGTACGAAAGGACGTCTTTCAACCAATCATGGCTGCTTATCCCTAGAATTTGTTTAATGTTATTGTTTCCCTAGCATTTGTTTGTTTTTATCACTACCCTAGCATTTGTTTCTTAGTTTGCCAACATTTCAAACTGCAAATTCTTTATGGTACTATAAAACATGCTTTGCGATCGTAATTTGTTTCCCGCATAGATAGTCGCCTGAAAATGGCTGCTCCATGGAAATATTTTGGTGAAGGTTACATTAGTGATAAAGAATTTTAGTAAGTCAATTAATATCTACTTTATTATATTAGAGTACTTTATTTCTTCTAATCTTTATATACTTTCTCCTGTTTTTATCACCTTCCTACCATTTGTTCTTTGTTTGCCAACATTTCAAACTGCAAATTCTTTACGATATTATAAAACATGCTTTCCGATCGTCATTTGTTTACAGCATAGGCAGTCAACTGAAAATGACGGCTCCGTTCAAACGTTTTGGTGAAGCTAATATTAGTGAAATAGAATTTCAGTGAGTCAGTTAATATTTTATTGTATTGTAGTACTTCATTTCTTCTGATTTTTATATACTTTCTTCTAATCGTGTAATAGTCAATTAAATTCCACTGGAGTTTTGATTTTCTCTAGATAAATCAAAACCTCTAGTGATATTAGTTGATAAAGTGTTGAAATAATTTTAGTTTTGTCCTTTAAATGTACAGAAATTTGATCCGAACAAATGTAACTTTCCGTTCTGCAAAGGAATTTTTCAAAGTTACATTTGTTCGGATCAAATTTCTACACTTGTAAAGGAAAAAACTAAAACTCTTTCAATCATTTATAATTATTATAATACACTTCTCTCTTAATTTGACTGAGCATATTGAGAATTAAATCAATGGCTTCCCAAAACAAGTTATGAAATGTTTCCTGTAAAACAATTTTTATTTGGAAAAGGAAGCAAAAACGAGCAAAATTATATTAATTTTTTTTATTTTAAATATCTCAAAGAATAATCCCCTGAAACACGCCGTATATATACGCATTTATTCCTATATGTGTTAATAATAATAATAATAATAATAATAATAATAATAATAATAATAATAATAATAATGATTTATTTAACCTGGCAGAGTGAAGACCGTACGGCCTTCTCTAACACTCAACCAGGAGTAAAAACTGCGTTACAAAAACACTACAAATTTACAAAGTACACTACAATTTTACATACAAAACTGAATAAGATAATTATTATAAAATGTAATCAACAAGTAAGAAGAAATCAGACATGATATATAACATAGAGAAAGAAAGAAAAAAGCATAATAAAATGTGAACAGCAGGTCAAAAATAAATGAGGCATACAAAGTATAAAAAATAAGACAATTATTGACAATGATAATAATAATAATAATAATGATAATAAAATAAGAATAGTAATAATAATAATGATAATAACAATAATAATAACAATAATAATAATAATAATAACAGGCCTAATAGCAATAATAATATTAATAGTAGTAATAAAATAGTGCAGTACAAAGTATACAATGAATACAATATTTTTAAGTACACACAGTGAGGAAAATTATGATTATATCTATAGCTCAACTTATCACATTATAGATATACCATTATCGGAAAATATGAAAACAAAAATATAAAATAAATTAAATGTTATATTTGTCAGTATGCACTTATACACATTTGATCTTGTATAAACAAGTAAATAAATGGATAAGTATATATACAGTATATGAAGGTAATATTTTATTATTCTTAACACATATTTAATAACGTTCCAGAATTATTTATATATGCCCTACATACATTTTATTTAACAAAATATAGAAAAATCGTTTGATCAGCTTCAAGTAAATCTTCACCTTGTATTACCTTTTAAAATTAAACATCATTTCTGAACAAAAATGATTACATTTAATATGTATCATTACCAATAGAAATGGTTCGTAGAATGAAATTAGTTGAATAGTAGTTTGCCTTCGTGTAAAAATAATACAGAAAGTTTGGAAAACTATCTGCCTCAAGAACGAAACTATAATCCTAGTTTTCATCTCTAAATTTTCAAAACAAAAAATAATTACAGGATTTAATTTGTCTAATCATTGTGTCGTTGAACAAAGGGGGGGGGGCGGTAGGAAGCTTGCAACTAATTCCTGATTACAGTTATTATTTTATTCTTGTGTGTTGAACTTGACTGAGCGGCTGTGATGAAGTGAAGTTTCCCTCAAGTAAGTTTCTGTGCTCAATTTGTTAAGGCTTCCTGTGTTACACTGTTCTTCCTCCCATCTTTTTATCTGACCTTTCATCACCCCTTTTTCTTACCTTGTCATCCATCCATTTTATCCGAGCGCTCCACACTCTTGAAACTTCCGTTCATCTGTTACTTCCTACGGCATCTGACGTCAAGCATTACCTCGACTCAGATATTTCTCTCGCCATACTCTTCGTGGATATTTCAATTGCAGATATTTCTCTCGACATAGTCTGCGTGGATATTCCAATACTTGTATAAAATATTCCATTTCAGAATGGGTTCTGTCTCAGACAAGGGACATACGTAACTTCGACAGATGAAAATTATGTAGGCCTTTGTAGCCTACATTAAGCTTCATTGTACCGGCATATACTTTAATATTTCCGTTTCAAACAAAAATAATTTGTCATATTACTATAACTATAAATTACAGGGTAACATTCTAATAACTTTAATATGATATTTGAATTAATGGAATTAGAAAGTAAACATTATTTATTGATAATAATAATAATTAAGATTATTAATTAATTAAGATTATAATTAAGATTATTATTATTATATTAGTGACATTGTCTACAAAACTATAACATTATCATCAGTCACGAAGCTTGAGTTGTGAGGGTGCTAGAAACAATAGACTGTGCAGGTACTACTTCGTATTGTCTGTAATGAGGCGATATTAGCGATCCTAGTGGTTAGCAACTATCTATGGATGCATATTTACTACGTATTGAGCTTCGTGACTGTATATACTAGACTGTAGTATCATCCCCTCTTCTGCTAACAACGTCATATCATCAGCAAATCTTAAACACGTTATTCTTCATCCTCCTACTATCACTCCTCCCATGTTCTGAAAACAGTTCTTCACTATTCCTCTAAGTAGATGTTGAGCTCTTTGAAATTGGTAGTATTAATAAATATTACTCAAGTTAATTTTCAATAACATACGACGTTGTTATAGGCTACAATGTTTTCGCTGTTAAACCTTCGTGACAGTTGATTGGACGGACCTGGTTTTCATGTGTGTGATTCCTCTGGCACGGCATGATGCAATCTTTCCCTTTCCGGTTTAGCCATTTGACATTTAATAATATTTCACGTTATCCCGTTAATAACAAGCGCAGAACATGACGGCTGGCGGCAGCTCTGTAACTAATCTCTTTCTGCCATTTCTGCTATTGGAAAATCCTTGCACGAAGAGATCATCTAGACAGCCTTCGGAAAAATCGAATGCCTTTATTAATATTTACTATTTTTAAAGTAAAAAAAAAAATGGATCATACTTTCTTGCATTAATTCAATCTGACTTAAAACATACGTTTAATTAAAAATGTGGAGGTACTCGGAAATAATTTCCGCTCGAATATGAATGTTAGATAACTGAAAATATTTAAAATAAAATGAAATATAAGTTAGAAGAAAAACATTAGCCTATAAATGTGTCTTCTGTAGGTATATCGGCTCGTGATTCATATAACTGACTTTGATAGAATTTAGATTTCGATTTTATTGCTTATGTCGCAGAGATTTCTCTGAAATACAACTTTTATTCAAACATAATTTTATCAGGTCAATAGTAGTAGTTCACTTTGGTATGACCAATTTTATCCAGTCAGATAATGGACTTAAATCAAAAGACAGTAACAGCAAATCAGAAGGTGTACAAATTGAAAATTATTCGTATATAGGCTAAGTTTTTTTTTTGTCTTCAATACCGGTAACTTTATTTTTGTCATAAAAGACTGTGACAAATAAATTGTTTTAAAATAGAATTTACAAGAAAAATTCCACTAAAGTTACTCCAGATGAAGTTGTATCTAATAATTACAGTAAAACCTCGTTAATCCGAACTAATTGGGGATGTAAGTTGATCGGTTTAACGAAAGTCCAGATTAACTGAAATTACCTAAAAAAACAGTTACGCTAATTGAATCGGTCATTGCAGAAAGGGGATAAGTCATAAAATCTTACTTTTGAGATAATCAATAAAAACTGTTTTATTCTTCCAATACTGGAGTAATCATTATAAATATTTTTTCTTACTTTGTTTATGAATAGTGAAGTATAATACATCATGTTAGACATCTGACATCTCAAGCACTTTTGTTTAAAGTTGTTTAATCGAACCATGACTTATCCCCTTTCTGCAAGGAATTGTTAAATATAGAACAAAAAATATATAATTTACAAGTTTAGGCTAATGTAATATTTGAAATCAAACTAAATATTAATAATTACAATGATAACGATGTTTTTGTGTGTAATTACTACTTTACTGTCACCATTTACATAATTATTTTTTCATTTTAATCATTATTCCTACTACAGAAATGTACCAATATGTGATTTTATATCACAGTTTTAAATCAAAACTCTACTTTCAAACTAATACTTAAAAACTGCATATAGGAGAGCACAATAAAAATACACTAAAGTACTACACAAAATCATTTGCTTCAATTGTTATAGAGTGTATTGTTAGACGTTGGAAGCCACGTCATTTGTAGATTCCTTGTCACAATGTGGCCAGTTCAGGATCTCTTCGTAAAAGAAAGTGTGTTCCAATGGAATGTATTGCCTCACTTTCGATACGTCTCCAAGCTTTTTTTTGTATTAATGGGAATTTTCCCAATGTATGCTTTAGTATAGCCATTACTATACGTCCAGAACCTGGTTTTTTCATACAGAATCTGTGTTTCCTCATTTCACTACCAATGAACAAACTGGCAGTCACACATCCTGGATCATCTTTAGAGTAAACAAATTCACTGAGTTGTGATGAAGAAAACATATTATCTTTCCCTTTTTTCCCCAGTGTGTCTAATGAGCAGGTGGTTTTCTTGTAATACTCTGGCCACCAGTATTTAAAATTCAAAATATCATCAGTAGTAACTGATTATACAGAAAATCTGTTGTTTGTGTTTGCCTGGTGGATCAAGGTATTGTATTGGTCTGGCACATATACCCTGTCTGTCTTACTTAGTTTGCGCTTTACTACACCAAAGTTGCAGTCACAGGGAAGAAATGAATGGCCTCGTTGTGGAAAATAATGAATGATTTTGTTAAATCTCCCCATTTGGGTCAGTGCAAGTAACAATCGAATTAAGGTATGATTTTTATTTTGCCCTCCACAGTTATCAGAGAAAAGATACAATTCCTTGACTGAAGAAGGGATGTTATTTTCAATATAGTTCAGAAGGAACACACTTCATTTGAAGATTTGTGGCCTATACCTTCATGATAGGAATAGAAGTGCGCCGTATGGTCTTTGAAATTGTGAATGTTGAAAATTTATGACCCAAAGTTGCGTCTAAACAAACAAAGAGTAGTTTCTTGCCCACATTGTTCTCCTGTCGTACAGGCTGCTACAGAGTTCCCAATGGAATGGATGTTCCAATGCCTTCAGTTTATTTTTCTTATTTACATCTCTGCGGTAGTTAATTTCATTGCGTTTACGTTTACCACTAATAACACAGTTTTCTTCCCCTTACTACTTCTAGCTTATCTGTCATTTTCCTTATCAGCTGATGGGCCGTAATTTATTAGAACCGCGGCACTCGGTCGCGTCACGTCGTCAGTCAGTGCAGAAAGAAGATAAGTCGCTGACTTGTCCCCTTTCTGCAATGACTGCGCTGCTTATGGTACTCTGCTTTGCGTTGAGAATGAGCAAATTTGTCCCATTTCTGTATGGAAATGTGTGTCTAGGTCCGGAGAAGGCAATGACACTCTTAACTCATTTTCGCGTTTTTCATGACTTATCCCCTTTCTGCAATGACCGATTCAATTTTATTAGTATATTACGACAGGACATGCATAAATTCTCTTAGTTAGAAATTTCAGGTATTTGTACCCACTTTAAAATCATATTAATAAGTATGAATTCTACTTCTTTCTTTTATTCAAGTTTTGAAATTAAACAGAACATATTAATATAATTCAAACTATTATCTATATTCCATCTATGCTGACGTTGTTTAGCCAACTGTCCGAAGACAGGTTGGAACGTCATAATTGAGACCAATAAGGAATCACTCATGAGGCAACTAAGCAAAGAGATAATGGGATAGAGTGGCCAGTTCCTTTTCCCTCTTCATTTCATAAATCGTTTACGGGTAACGTATTTCACTAATGAGACTTGAGATGCATACAAACAATACTACTGTTCCTTTGACACACGCACTGCGAAATGAGATGTACCTACTGCCTGCTAATAGACGTACAGTAGTGGCAAAAAAACCGGACCGACCCTTGTAGCTGATTTCAGAGCCTTGTTCACTCCAGAGCACGATAGACTGGTAACTAAGGGCCTTATTCATAGACATTTTTAGCGCGGGCTTTCGGTGGATTATCAGCGTTTTTCGTATTCATAAACCAGTGTTAGCGATAGGATATGATTTGAATTCTGTACTAGTAATCAGTGGATAGCCGGGGCTAGCTTAGTACGGTCGTAGCGCGTGCTGCGAAATGTATATGAATACCACGCTAAGACTTTCGTGGTTCGAATCCTGCCTGGGAAGGAAACTTTTTTTTTGTTCCTTATTAAAATTTATTCCCAATACTTTTCGATTGCAGCGATATTTTACTACTTAATTAACTTATTATTCCCAGAATATGAATTTTACCAGCAATCGAAAAGTATTGGGAATAAATTTGAATAAGGAACAAAAAAAGTTTCCTTCCCAGGCAGGATTCGAACCACGAAAGTCTTAGTTACCCGTCTATCGTGCTCTGGAGTGAACAAGGCTCTGAAATCAGCTATAAGGGTCGGTCCAGTTTTTTTTGCCACTACTGTACATATCAGACAGAACTTCAATCAGACATCGTATCAATATTTTACTGAGGTAATACCTATTCGAAAATCCTGCAAATCGCTTTGTGGGGATTCTTTGTTCATGATGATTGCTGTTTTGCATAATTCCCAAATTAAACCATCTCGCCTAAAGTAATATAATATTTTATATTGAAGCCCAGGAACGACAGAAAACCATGATGGGTAAAAGTTTTGGTGTTCAGGAAAGGCATCTTAATGCAATATTGACTTTGGTTCTCCTCTTCCACTGTAGATTACTTCAAAACTTGCAAGTTTTATTGACTTACGTTTTAATTGTGCTAGAAATATAATCAGCACTTCTCTCCGTTTTTCGTTGGAGTCCTGAATTGCGTCAACTCAGAGCTCAGTTAATTTTATTTGTGAACACGCTGCCTCAAGCGCTTTTTAAAAAATCTACCTATTCCGAGAAAAGTTAATACAACATAACATTTAATTTCATTACCACCCTCCGTAATGGACGTTTAATGTACAGTAGGGCTAATCCACCGCGATGCGTTTGTGTGATTCTATATACACGCCATATTAAATGTGTCGAATGTGGATATAATGGACAATACAAATGTTTCTTAATTGTAAGATTTTAACTGGTTTATATTTAGTAACAATGTTTGGAAGTTTTATCTAAACAATTTTTTATGTGAGAGAATTGAGGCGGTTAGAAGCAAAGGGATGTAAGTGGCATTTCTAAAAAAAAATGATTTAAGTGCATCCAGGGTAAACAAAAGCATTTAAAATTTCAGTGGTAAAGGGATATATCTTTTAACCACATCACACATTAAGTTTAAAGTTTAAAGTTATGGCTTATTTAACGACGCTCGCAACTGCAGAGGTTATATCAGCGTCGCCGGATGTGCCGGAATTTTGTCCGCAGGAGTTCTTTTACATGCCAGTAAATCTACTGACATGAGCCCGCAACCTTGGGCATAAAGGTCAGCGCTATACCAACTCGCCAACCAGGTCGACATCACACATTAACATTTAAAATTAAAACTTCACGGAATTTACGAAAGCTTAGTAACGTTTAATCACATTTTATGGAAAATAACGTAAGTGCACTTAAACCTCTTTGCTTCTGACCGCCTCAATTGTAGTTCTTTGTCGTCCTCTGTTTCTAGTTGCTCCTCTGTTGACATTTACATAGACGTATTACTGGTTGAAGATAGGTCGGGTGCAGTGAATTCAGGGAAGAAAATAAAACTTTTTTCTCTGACTAGAAGAGGACATGAATGGGACACATGATTTTTTGTCTCCTCTCGATCATACATCTTGATTACACACTTTTAACACTTTTTATCACTTAAGGATTTGGTTATAATAATAACTTTGTAATGTTAAATTAAAAACTAACAAGCAAACATTCTAATGGGGGCAGATAAAAACGTTTTTTTTTTCTTTCACCATGTTAACAGTGTCAAAAGAAGTACTTATACAAATTTTGTCCACTCGAACGCAATTACGAGGGCCGTAAAAATAAGTTCGCCAGGGGCCGTTAACAGAAAGAAAACACAATTTCATTGAAAAAATTTATTGGAACAGAAACAGCAATTGTTGAGCTATTTTTCAACATGTTCCCCACCGGAATTGAGACATTCGTCATATCATCGGATCGACAGAGAGGTGCGGACGGCTGTCAAACGCTGGTTCCGATCCCAGGCGGCTGACTTCTACGACACAAGGATACAAAAATTGATCCCATGGTATGACAAATGTCTCAATTCCAGTAGGCGATATGTTGACAAATAGCGCAACAATTGCTGTATCTGTTTCAATAAATCTGTCCATGCAATTGTGCTTTTTTTCTGTAAACGGTCCCAAGGAAAATCTTTTTCCGGACAGCCTCGTAATTGCGGTGGAGTGGCCAAAATTTTTATAAGCACTTCTTTTGACATTATTAACACGGTGGAAGAAAAAATTTAACTTTTTTATTAGTCCTCCATCAGAATGTTTGCTTGTAAGCGGTAATTTACCTTTGTTGACTTGTTTCGATTTCTCTGTTAGTCATCTTCAGAACTAGTGAGGTCCTTGCTTCTTCGATTTCTTCAGTTGTTTTTCGGGGGGGAGGGGTTCGTTTATGTTTGGTAGTGTGGAGTCAAATAGGGTGTCCGTTCTGAAATTTTGTTGTGTATTGCGGATATGTTGTGTGTCTGTATATTTCGTACTATGCTATTATTTAATTTCTGGTTTTGTTGGTTGAATATGCAGGATTTCCAGTCTATTTCTATGTTGCTGTATTTGTGGTTTATGTTTATAATGTCTGCGTATGTGGAGATTTGGTTATGTCTTTGATATGTTCCTTGTATCATGTCTCAAATTTACCGCTGACTTTTAATTTACAAAGTTGTTATTATAACCAATTCTTAACATGACATTTTATTGAAATTGAAATCAAATCAGTGTCACGACATTCCACGAAGGACCAAGGTGGACTAGCCATTACTGACATTCCTCAACAGAAATGAACGATCATCCAACCAGTACGGTGTTATTCTGTGGTCAGTACAGTGACATTTCATAGCTGTTATACCGGGTGAACAATAAGCATTGGACTACACGCTCGGCTTGTCCGTCCGCGGCAGGTCAGACCGATAGCGCCGGTAAACGGGCGTCAGAATGTCCGCAGTACAGTGCAAGTTAAACCTACCTACGAGGGTTTCTATCATAAGTTATTCACTATGGATGGCATCCATCGTCTCCCTGAGGTGTGGAGGCGGGATCTTCATGTTGGAGGAGATTACTTCTGAGCACTGCAACGATGTGACTGTTCCAAAAATGTTTTCTTTGTTGTTGATTGAAATGTTGCCACTTATTATTAAATTATCCATGCATATGATACATATTCATGAAATATATACTGTAAATGGAAAATTATCATTAATAACACAGCATTCCATACATTGTATTAAATTTATTTCACTCTCAATCATTCTTACAATCCTTATGAATAAAAATTAGTTCCTTATAAATCACAGTAACATCTAATCGAGAACATAAACGAGTCACGCAATTAGAGGGATCCTACAAATCCCCTGTCACTTTTTAATTTACTTTTATTACGATTTTGATAAAATGTAGACTAGTAGGTATTTTTCACCCAAAGAAATGTTGCTTCTCCACAAATTTATATCCTCAGCATTTTCTTCATTAAGATCTCTTCTATTCATAATCATTATGGTTCCATCCGTCCATCCATCCATTGTTTTCTTGGTTTTCCTCTTTGATTTATTAATATTTTTGCGAAGTGTCCTAATAAACACAACTCTATGTGCAGCGGTCTTTGAGGTCTGTCCTTCCTTAAGCAGATTCAAGAATAATTTAAGAAGTTGTGTATAAAGTGTAAATTAAAATTAAGGTAACATTAATTTTTTAAGGTAACATGCATTTATTTAGCCTGACGAGTTACTCCCTTGGTTTGAATTGTAAATTATTTAAAAATAGCTTGTAAGAGGATCTTAGACTAGAAATGTTTAGTTTAAATGTAGTTCTGTTTATAAGTATGAATAAAGGTGAAATTATTTGTCTTATTAGAGCTGCTGAATCAGTGAAGCGTGGTGAGTCAGTGAAGTTATGGTTTTACAGTGCAGTAAATAGTTCCGATCAGTGATAATTTATAGTGTCAATGAAATGTGTTCTATAATATCAGTGAAATGTGTTATATAGTGTCAGTGAAATGTGTTCTAATGTTTCAGTGAAATGTGCCATAGTGCCAGTACAGTGAGTGAGATGAGAGTAAAGTGAAAGATTATTATCAGTACCAATGTGAAACTTATGTAGGGCCTAAATATATGTAGGTTGTAATGTAAAATTAGGTTAACTTATTAATTAGGTTATTTTATGTATTATTATTAATTGTAATTATTGTATATAATTGTATTGTGTATTCTAATTTTATTAGCTATGTATTGTTTATACTGTAAATACCACTGCCACCGGTTGCTTGCCTACTTGCAGTGTAAATAAATAAATAAAAATAAAGAAATAATTAAATAAATACATACATACGTACATACATACATACACACACATACATACATACATACATACATACATACATACATACATACATACATACATACATACATACATACATACATACATACATACATACATACATACATACATACATGTTTTGATTATCTCCAAATAAATATACTGCATTCGCAACTACAATTGCTCATAAATTTATCGTAAAATGAAATCCTTTCATTACATTATCTGTGATAAATTTATAGAGACATCACAGTGTCCTTCATTAGTCCAAGCATAACCATTTTTAGTGAACCAAGTCCTCAAACTACAAGCTACAACTTTGAGAAATTCCAGCCGGTTACCTCACAAGAGTGGCGTGCAAACAAGGTAGTGACGAAACATTTTGAAGTGTCCTCGTACTACGATTGGGAGACAGAACACACAGAAGGCGTGTGTGTACTTTGTAGTTCATCAACTTTGAAACAATCAGTACATGACTTGAACGTTTAGTAGTCCCTGTAAGTGCACAGCAAGCGTAAGCCCACTGACTCTCCTCTAAACGAATGCGTACCGTAACATGATTTATCGGCCAAGAATTACGGCCTCTGCTTTATTACATAGGTTGATACAAAGTTAAAACATTGTTTTCAAACATCTGTAGTTTTTATACAAGGTGTAGAAGGATTATTTCAGACAGTCAGGTGATAGGTAGGACCAAAAGATATACATATATTGAAGTAGGAAATTATGGGTCGAAAATGCGTAATTACTGCGCTATGGATGTGAATTCCATAACGTAGATCGCTGTAGAGATAGACAACCTCTTTAATAATATTTAAAGTTTGCTGTCTGATTAGGTACTCTACGCAAATACATCGTTACAGGTTTAAAAATTATGAGGCATCTTCTTACTTTGCCAGTGTAATGCGAAATCTAAGAGCAGTGTTTAGTATAAGTTGGATTGGAAAAGGAGGACCAGTTTTCTGGCCTCCAAGTTCTCCACACTTAGCATCTCTCGTATTATTATTATTATTATTATTATTATTATTATTATTATTATTATTATTATTATTGTGGCTATATGGGAGAATTCTTCCTACACACGGTTATATGCAACATTGCCAACGCATGCTAACACCTTAATCAACCAGATTCCTCGGAACTTGCCCCCTACATGACCTGATCGTCGCCTCAAGAGGGAAAGACACACTGATTTATTGATGCTTTGAGGAACATTAATGGACATTGTTCTCTCTACAAGTCTTATATTATTGTTATGTTAATTATTTAAGCAAAATTGAAGTAGGCCTACCAATGTGCAAAAGTTGTCGAAAACACATTCATTCCTATTCGCAAATTATGATTATCTCTCAACGTGAACTGGCTTACTAATCGAAACTGGACATACTAGCGTATTTAGTAAAAGTATTGTATACACAGGGTGTAAACGAAATAAACTGTCAAAATTATATAAGCAGTAGGCCTACATATGAGCCGTTCAGAGCAAAAGTGGTGTAAGTCAAAATTGGGTAATGAGGTTTAAAGTAAAAATACTGTAAAATACAGCGCAAAATAGCAGTTAATATGTCCTTCGTGCTATCAACTGACTACTAATAGTTTAAATAAATTTAATATTAATTGCTACTTTGCGCTGTATTTTACAGAATGTTTACTTTAACCCTCATTACCCATTTTGACTTACACCACTTCTGCTCTGAACGGCTCATGTATAAGTCTAATGAACAAAGTGCCTAGTGAAATTTAATTTAATCGAAACTGGACATACTAACATATTTAGTAAAAGTATTGTATACACAGGGTGTAAACGATATAAACTGTCAAAATTATATAGGAAGTAGGCCTACATAATATAGATCTATTGAACAAAGTGCCTAGTAAAATTTCATTTTGGCTTATAATGTTATTTTTAATTTGTAATATACCATGATTTTGAGATTGATAGTAGTCTAATTTACGTTTTGACTGAACGTTAATGCCATTGCCAATAATATTGTGGCCAACACATAGGACCTACCGATACACAACGACTGCATCAGAGTATGTAGCGGACGAAGGAAATAATGAGTGTCTATTTGCAAAAGAGTTAGACTCACAAAACACTTTTTTTCTGAAAAACCTTGGCAGTTACAGAAAAACTTTATATGACTTTTTTCTTCAATGATTCATGCTATACCACCAGTATTTTTTGTCAGTTTACATCGTGTAGACACTGTATAATTCCATGCTGTTATTTATTTATTTATTTACTTAATTACATAAACGCTACTTAGGTGTAAATTTTTCTGACATTTTGCATATTCGATTCCCTAACCGTTTCAAATGTATAACATTTTACCTTTTAGGTGTGTTTCCAAATTATATGTAATACGCTTTGTCAAATCTGGCATCCTTTTCATAAGGGAAGCTAAATTTATTATTATTATATTTATTTATTTATTTTGCTAGTAATTGTAATATACAATATAAAATAAACAGAAAAAAATTAGCTCGCCCCTGAAAGAGTAGAACTCGTGCCCAGGGGCGGATTCCTGAATTGAAATTAAGAAGTATATAATACAATTTGTCTTATGTCTACTACGCAGTAAGAATATATAAATTTAAATTTACAATTTTTCAATTTTTATAAAATCCATACATACAGTAACGTTTTAAATTTAATACTAGAACTATTAGAATTGATAAGATTAGGATATTTAAATATAAATTTGTTATATATTCTAGGGCCAAAATTACTACTATGATTAAATACTGTAGCAGTGTTGCATTTAAGTCGATAAATAAAGATAAGATAGCCATATTCTGCGCAATGACGTATTTCTCTATGCATATCTGCCACTCTGGTCAGAAATTAAAATCGTCTTTTTGTTGGATATGTAGTAATTTTTTTTTATTTCTTCTTAATAAATATAATCGTAAAATTAAATTTCTATGTCCGATATCCTCAATAGAATAAGAACGGAACAGGCCAGTATCAAATCCTATGATGATGATGTGATGATTATAATGATGATGCAGTTAGTATTGTGACTCTATTAGCTGAACGAAGATAATTAACAAACCAAATGAAACAATCGCACTTGATAACTACTCCGCGTTCAGTTATTTGGTTAAGCACGAATCGATGATGTCTTTTGTTTCCGAACAGGAAATTGCAATTTGGAAGTCTTTGAAATGCACGCAAAAACATCGCTCTATTTATGTGAACATCATAATACAAAGAACCTTATAGTATAGTCTGATACACGTCATTCATTTAAATATAAAAAAAAAAAACTTGTCATTGAATGATACATACACTTTCATTATTTCACGGAAATTAAAAATAAATTTTACATTAAATGGTGTTTTGCCAGACCGACTATAATGTCGTCTTAACAAATACGTTTCTGTAGCAAAGTCACAAAGTTCTGACTGTTTGAATTCTCCTATTCTAATCTCCATCCAAGGAATACACAACTCATTCTAATAAGGAAGAACACCACACTTAACCGCTCATGTCATTTTTAATCCTCGTGTCAAAGTCTTAATATACAAACCGTAATACGGAGACTTTAAAAACCTTTTCCTATAACAGGCATGAGATGGTGTTAATAGGTCAACATACCATTGCTTCAACATGTAAATATTTTCTTAGTACTTACTTACTGGCTTTTAAGGAACCCGGAGGTTCATTGCCGCCCTCACATAAGCCCGCCATTGGTCCCTATCCTGAGCAAGATTAATCCAGTCTCTAACATCATATCTCACCTCCCTCAAATCCATTTTAATATTATCTTCCCATCTACGTCTCGGCCTCCCCAAAAGTCTTTTTCCCTCCGGCCTCCCAACTAACACTCTATATGCATTTCTGAATTCGCCCCATTCGTACTACATGCCCTGCCCATCTCAAACTTCTGGATTTAATGGTATCCTAATTATGTCAGGTGAAGAATACAATGCGTGCAGTTCTGTGTTGCGTAACTTTCTCCATTCTCCTGTAACTTCATCCCTCTTAGCCCCAAATATTTTCCTGAGCACCTCATTCTCAAACACCCTTAACCTATGTTCCTTTCTCAAAGTGAGAGTCCAAGTTTCACAAACATAAAGAACAGCAGTGAGACTGAAGCCGGATGGTCTATGGCGAGTCCACGGCATCAACCCCTTTGATTTGATTACCCCCTTTGATTTGATTACCTGGTTGGGTTTTTCTGAGGTTTTCCCCAACCAAAAGGCAAATGCCGGGTAATATTTTGGCGAATCCTCGGACCTCACCTCATCTCACTACATCTCGCCAAAATATTGTAAAAAATTGCACAAATTGTAAAAATTGTAGAAAATTACAAAATTGAAAAATTCTGTAAAAATTTGTAAAATTGTAATATTGTAAAATTTTGATTTGACTTGTTCCACATCTTAAAGCTTCATTGCTCATGTAAGATCTATGGAATAAAATAAATGACTGAATGAATCAACCGGTAATATAACTGTTTTATAAATTCTGACTTTCAGATTTTTTGACAGCAGACTGGATGATAAAAGCTTCTCAACCGAATAATAACAGGCATTTCCCATATTTATTCTGTGTTTAATTTCCTCCCGAATATAATTTATATTTGTTACTGTTGCTCCCAGGTATTTGAATTTAATTTTTCCACCTCTTCAAAGGATAAATTTCCAATTTTTATATTGTGCATTTCGTACAACATTCTTGTCACGAGACATAATCATATACTTTGTCTTTTCGAGATTTACTTCCAAACCTATCTCTTTACTTGCTTCAAGTATATTCCTTAATCGTTTGTGGATTTTCTCCTAAGATATTCACGTCATCCGCATAGACAAGCAGCTGAAGTTCAATTCCAAACCCTATCTGTTATCCTGGACTTTCCTAATAACAAACATAAAAACTACATAGGCATATAGTATTCTTAAAACCGACTATGAAGTTATGGAAATTTTATTCAGATTCGTCAGAATGGACTTAGTCTTATTATTATGACCGACTTTTAAAAAAATACTATTTCATGTAGTTTTGGTACAATTGGTACAACTCTTTATTGTAGAACTTACTTTATGGAAGTCATTCGTTTTGTACAGTTTTGTCGCAATTGATTCAACTTATTGTTACAACATGCTATCAGATGAGAGTTTTGTGTAGTTCTGGTACAGGGAATTCAATCTTCTCTTGTTAAGGGGAGGGGATGGTAATTTTTGGTGAAAAATGAGTAAATTAAAAAAAATCTTTAAAATACTCTGTGATATGTGTGGAATGCGTAGCATAACATTTTGTGGATATTTATGCCCTTGTTGGATGTTGAGTCGCCATTTTTAAATTTGCTGCGTTATGGATTTTTAAATCACTCGCCCCCTTTTATTGTTGTTTCCGGTAAATTTGAATTAAAAAAAATCTTTAAAATACTATTTGACATATGTGGAATGCATTGCATAACATTTTGTGGGTATTTGTGCTCTTATCGGATGTTGAAACGTCATTTTTAAACTTCCTGCGCTATGGATTTTTAAATCACATGCCACCTTTTATCGGTTTCCTGTAACTTAATTTTTTTTGCTACATTGCCGGACAAAAATGGATATAATTTCTGAACTATTAAAGTTACATGCATGAAATTCAGAACACACATTCTTTAGACTATTAGGAAACGTTTCTCTGTAACAGAATTTTGTTAGTTGATTTCATTTTAAAAATACGTCCGTTTGTTTGCAAGAAAGGAAATCAGAAAAGTGTTATTAAATTTTAATTGTTTATTTTACAAACGTAGGGACTAATATCAAAATTCTGTTACAGATAGTTTGTAGAACATGTTTTTTCAAATACATTGCAAAAAACTGTTTGAATCTATCTTTAAAAACAGTTTAGATATATCGGTTTTAGTACAATCCTGCATTGGGTATATTTTTTTCAAATCTGGGCGCCCAAATAATTTTTTTTTCAAAATATTCATATTTGGTTGAGTTGCTACAGCTATGAGCTCTCTACATACAAAAAATTAATATTTTGCACGAAATAGGAAAAAAGTTAAAAAAAATACCATCCTCTCCCATTAATTTGATATTTCACTTATTGGAATTAAGAAAAGATGAACTCAAAATTTGTCGATGGGATTGATAATAGCAAGATGGTATTTGGCAAGCTGAGGCCGAAGATTACCTGACATTCGCCTTACGATTGGGGAAAACTTCGGAAAAACTCCATCAGGTAATCAGTCCAAGAGAGAATCGAATCCGCGTCCAAGAGCAACTTCAAATCGGTAGGCAAGCCGGTGGCTTGTTGAAATCCTCTGACTATGATGTGATGGTGGTGGTGGTGGTGGTGGTGGTGGTGATATTAATACAGGTAGTGTTAGTAGTGACTAAAGGAATGATGGAGTTCAGAATTGTGTATAATATCTAACACAATTTTTTACATATTCTTCTAATATAGTTAAAGAATTTGCCTCTTGGAAATAGAACGAGGGTACGTTGACCCTCAGTCAAACCATCGCAAGACGCAGTCCTGCTCGGAGTCGATACAGACATCAAAAGCGATCTCCCTTAAATCCATCTTAATGCTGTTTATATAACACACATGTGGAGGGATCTGGCGCTGACTTGTGTATATGCACTAGCTTTAACGTGCAGCCACATGGAATGTCCGCATTGTCCTGGTTGCTATTCTTTATCAATAAAAACTGCTATAACGAACAATTCCTGGCAAGCTTTGTTGCGCCAAGTGACGAAAAACAAAACTATTCTCTCAGAGAGTTACTCTTTTATATGCCACAAAAATAACGCATTTTATTTCAGAAAATATTTATTTTGTGTCGAAAGGATATATTTCGACGTTTATAAACTTTTAACCAGGAACGTAATGAAGACTAAGTGATTTCTTTTATCTTATTAATACTATATCATAGGAGGCCAAGAGAACAACACAAAGGAAATAGTAATATGCGTTACAATAGCGGTATGTTGAAGTTTTCATGTTCGAGGAGAAGTTTGAAAAAGCGAAACGTAGTTGATCTTTTTTAATTTTCGAGAATTGAAAGAAAACATACCGCTCGTGTATCGTACATTATTTTGTGCGAAGATCGTTTATTACATACAGTACCTGAAAGAGGAATTTCTAATTAGTTGCAATGAAATCTCCATCTTGGTTCCTGTACAATGACGGCAAATTTGCAAAACAAAAATATCTATCTTCAACATTGTTGCTTTAAAATGTTTTCTGTATTTAGTATACTCCAGCAGGTCGTGGCATACGTCTGTCTTTTTTTTCCCCCCAGTCTATGATGAGTCTGGAATCTTGTTGATTTTTTCACGGCTTCCTTAATGTTACTTGCATCACGAATGCAATAACTTTAGTGGAGTTGTAGACTTTACTTAATTTTTGCAAATATTTAAAAACAATAATTAACAGTGCAATTTAGGTGAAATTGTAGTGGTAAGTTTCCAATTTATAATTATTACTATATTGAACGTCTCTAAAAATAATATGTTAAAATCCTAAAGCAGTAAAATCAATATGTCACTTAAGCGGTAAGAAGAGGGAAATTGTTATGTGTGTTAGGTTGGGAATACTGAATGTGGAATTTTAGACTTTCCGCGGATTGGTTTTGTGCGGAAACCAAGCAAATGCGCACGATCTCACACAAAATTCTTTGTACCACATGAATTACATAAAAATTAATATCAATTTGAAACCTTAAAAATGAGTTAAAATAAGTTATATACCCAGGACGAACCATACGTAATGTTAATAATACTGATGGATGATTCCTTGAATAAAGAGCAACAAAAAGTCAAATACCATTTTGCTATATTTTGTATAGTTTTCCAGAAAAACGTGCATTTTAAAATACGTGAATTATGAAAACCTGAAACGCTACACGCTACAAGCAGCTGGGAGTTGTGTTGCTCTGAACAAACTCCTTTACCTGGGTTGTTGAAGGTCAGTGTCATCTTTATATTGCATTTAATCTCGTAAGAAACAATACGGATTAGGCCTATATACCATTTAATGTTTGTGTTTAAACTGTGGTAGATAACGGAGAATGAACACTGCTTGTTTCAAGTTGCTGAAAATGTTGGACAATTTAAAGTAAACTCTATAACCTAATTTCAATTAAATGTTGAGAAAACACAGAAAATAAGACACGTTCCTTTCAAACAAATGAGTAATATTAAGAAATTTTTATACAATACCGTTTCAATTGAATATTTTAGAGATGGTGAACAGTAATGATGCATATTTCACGTTACAAGAACAAAATTTTAAAACATTTAAAACTCTAAAGGAAAAAAAGAAAAATATGTTATGCTTATTTCACGTTGAAGTAACGAACAAAATTAAAATAGTAATACTATGAAACAAGTGTATAATGTTCTAGTGTATTACATGAGTACATGTTATGAAACTCACTACTTTCGTTTCATAACTTTTACGAATGTAATAATTGTATGTGTGTACGTATGTCTGTTATGTATGTATGTATGTATGTATGTATGTATGTATGTATGTATGTATGTATGTATGCATGTATGTATGTATGTATGTATGTAATGTATGTATTAACGCTGCAATTGGGTATACACCCGGTGCAGTGATTATAATATACAATAATTACATAATAAAAACAGCAATAAAAAATAAAATAATATAAACGAAAATTTAATTTTAACTATAACTAAATAAATGCAATAAACCTAGGACTATAAATAAAAGCTATGTCATAGTAAACCCAACTTATAAGTACTTCTATTAAACCTATTATCAACTTAAGTAATTACAAGTCACCTTAGAGTAATTACAAGTCACCTTAAGTAATTACAAGTCACCTTAAGTAATTACAAGTCACCTTAAGTAATTACAAATCACCTTAAGTAATTACAAGTTATCTTAATTAATTACATATCAACTTAATTATTACACAACTACTTAATTAGTTACATATCAACTTATTTACGTGACACAACTTAGACAATTACACTGCAACTACAATTACATTTTTAGTCCAAACTTCTTAACCTTTCCTTAAATGTATTGATTTTGAGAGGACCACCCTGAAAGATTGCCGCAGGTAAGCTGTTCCAGTCTACTATTGTGCGGTTAACAAAGGAAAATTTTGCGACGTCCGTTCTTTGCTTTCTGCATTTAAACTTCCTATTATGATTAGACCTGCCTAAGTATGATGGTGTCACTAACCTAGCACTGATGTCGGTCCATGCTCATTTAAATTTTGTGACTGCTATGCATTAAAATTGAATAAAGCTTGATATAATTTCAGTGTTTTCAACTGTACTGACAATACCGATAGCGATTGAATTAATGCTACTGACAAATACCACGACTAAAATAATGATATAGATAAAGATGACGATGACTACAGAATGGCATTTATGCTGCTGACAATGGCCATAACGGAGAAAATGATACACGTAATGACGACGATGATTGTAATGACATTGATAATGGCGACGACAATGACATTAATGCTTTTGACAATGACCACGATAGAGATGATACAGATAATGACTACGATGACTATAATATTAATAATGACGATGATATTAATGCTGTTGACAATGACAACGATGGAGATAATGATACAGATAATGACGACGATGACTATAATATTAATAATGACGATGATATGAATGCTTCTGACAATGACCACGATGAAGATAATGATACAGATAATGACGACGATGACTATAATTTTAATAATGACGATGATATTAATGCTGGTTAACAATGACCACCATGGAGATAATGATACAGATAATGACGACGATGACTGTAGTATTAATAATGACGATGGTATTAATGCTGTTGACAATGACCACGATGGAGATAATGATACAGATAATGACGACGATGGAGATAATGATACAGATAATGACGACGATGACTATAATATTAATAATGACGATGATATTAATGCTGTTGACAATGACAACGATGGAGATAATGATACAGATAATGACGACGATGACTATAATATTAATAATGACGATGATATGAATGCTTCTGACAATGACCACGATGAAGATAATGATACAGATAATGACGACGATGACTATAATTTTAATAATGACGATGATATTAATGCTGGTTAACAATGACCACCATGGAGATAATGATACAGATAATGACGACGATGACTGTAGTATTAATAATGACGATGGTATTAATGCTGTTGACAATGACCACGATGGAGATAATGATACAGATAATGACGACGATGGAGATAATGATACAGATAATGACGACGATGACTATAATTTTAATAATGACGATGATATTAATGCTGTTGACAATGAGCACGATAAAGATAATGATACGGATAATGTAGATGACGATGACATTAATCCTGCTGACAATAACCAAGACGGAGATTATAATATAGATAATAACGATGATGACTACTGTATAATGATATTAATATGCTGTTGGCAATGACCACGATAGAGTTAATGATACGGATAATGTCGATGACAATCTTGATATTGATGATGGCGATGACAATGACATTAACGCTGCTGACAATGACAACGACGGAGATAATGATAAGATGATGACGACGATGATTATAATGATATTGATAATGACGATGTGCATCAGTACTGCTGACAGTGGCCATGATACATATAATGACTAAGATGACTAAACGATATTGATAATGACGATGTCGATATTAAATGCTGCTGACAATGGCCACGATGATGATAATGATGCAGATAGCGACGATGACTGTAATCACATTAATAATGATGATGACAATGCGGATGACAATGACACGATAGCGATAATACTGACGATGATAATAATTTTTATGATAGTGACAGTGACGACGACGACGACGATGATGATGATGATGATGATGATGATGATGATGGTGATTGTGAAATCTGTAGGCTGTGTTTTCAGTGTAGAAAGCAGTGAGTGTATTCAAGTGAGCCCTTATCAGAAAACAAGTCAGTACAGGAACTGAAGTCTCGATATTCCCGAGATAGTGCTTCAATTGTTTAGTATCGACCCCGATTTCTGTGCAGATGAATCAATGGCAGTGGAGCGTGAGGCAGAGCGCGATTAAAGCCTGGACAGAGATGCGCCAACTCCCTCAACAGACTGCCAAGGAAATTCAATGGACTCAGAATCTTTTTACTGCTCCTTAGTGTGCAAGACCACCTACATTCCCAGTCACGAATCCTCTTATCGGGGACGGAATCTTGAAGAATGCCCAACAACGGCAAATAACGTTAACATCACGGGAGATAGGACATACTTATACAACTACTCTAGTGCGATCGCTTTACGAAATTGTGTCAAGTTTATTATTTTGTTTGTCCATATCGTACATTATAGATAGGGACCGGATTTTTATGTAATTACATATTATATTCCTTTCAACCTAACCGTATATAAATAACAAATCTTTGCGAATCTTGTAATTACCATTAATATATTAAAATTTGATACTACAAATTTTTACATATTTATCTCACATTACATATTATGGCTTGGTATTACATAAATCTACATACAGAGTGTTCGCCTACGGGTGGGGCCAGGAAAGCGGCCTGCCTGCGGTGTCGCTTGCGGGAATCGTCTATCCGTAAGCTTCCGCTTTCTATACTATACTCTGTAGAGTTTTAATTTTAAAAGTTTAGCAGCAGTAAAGACTGATGTTTTTGAAACACTAACTTCCTGTGAAACACATCTTTAGAGATTTATTAGGAGAGCGTATAAATGATGCACTGATTTCATCAATTGTTTCTTCCGTCAATACTCTTTGTTTTCGCTTAGGAATTGTAGCATTTATCGACCCTGTTGTCCTTAATTTGTTAACAAGACGTCTAACAGTTTCTCTACCCTGAATTGGAGCACCCGAATATTTCACTACAAATTGCCTACGCACCTCTCTACATGACTCTGTTTTCAGATATGCATCATACATAAAAACTCTCTGTTCAAGCGTGAATTTTGCGTTTTTGCATTGTTAACAAATTTTACACACACGCTGAATATTTAAGCAACTGTGTCAAGAAACTGCACTGTACGTGTTAAATACTGCAACATCTGGCTCACAACTGATAACTTGTCGACCTTGATGTCCTTGATTGTCGAGCGTGTCTCAACAACTGCGCGCACAAAGCGGAGTATCAATACATGCCGCTTTCCTGGCCCCACCCGTAGGCGAACGCTCTGTATTTAGGGGTTTTATTAATTTTTACTTCTTTAAAAGGAAAAAGAAAACTGCTGCTGGGGAAGTTTACAATTTGAAATAAAACTTTTTACCTACCCGAGAAAGGATACATTTCAGGACGAAACATAACATCTAAGTTCTAGGAAGTAAAAGAGGCACTCACCCCTTACCGCCCACTGTAAATATGAATGAACAAAAGGCAACCTTTCTCATACAACTACTCTGTATTGTAAAAATCAAGGAGGGAATAATCTCATACGCATAAGCGGACGACATAGTAGTAGGGTCTAAAGACCATAAAAAGTTACAAGAAACAATAAAAATCATGGTACAATGGTGCAATAAAAACAAATTTGTTATAATGTGAACAAGACAGAAATGATGATATTCAGAAACGGCGGAAGAGCACCAGAAACAGTAGAAATCGTCATGAAGAAAAGAAAATTAAAAATTGTACCAAACTACAAATATCTACGCTTAACAATACAAACCAGCGCAGATATTGATATTAAATATTTTCATGATTTTACATATTTTGGTACATATTCAGCTTATTTTTCTTACATAAATATGTACAGTTTCCCTGGAAAAGGATGAGACGATTGAATATTCCTAAGTCTCAGATGTAAGACACTGCGCATGATTGGAGACCAGAGCACCGATACACAAGATAACGAATATTGAGTTACTTAAATTCAGGCTATTTGGTTTGTTACTAGCATCGTTCCGAAATTCAATTAAAAAACTGCAAAAAATATGATAATATTACGTAAATAAAAGATAAATATATACATAAATCGTGTAGTTAAATCGACAATGGACCTTCATGACTAGATCGACACTCCGCACAGAAAGGAAAGCTTTCATGTCGTTTTCATAGCTCAGACGGTAAGACTTTTGCGTGTTGTGTAGAAGAGTGCGAGTTCGATTCTTAGTCTACACAACAATTTTTTTTGTCTAAATAACGTTGAAATAGCTAAGTCACGTTGAAATATAGTTTTACAAAGTCCTGAGATTAAGTGTTAATGATCGCAAACAATACAAAATTACAAGTTATAATATTATAAACGTTAATCTAATGAATGCATTTATACGCACACATATATACAACGTAAATGCATATATATTAAAAACTAACAATTAAAATGAAATTAAAAAAATATATAATAATAGACAAACTTTTACAAAGGTTTAGAGTCCTTAGGCTATGTCATTTGTTGAGTAATTATTACAATAATTTATTAATAGCTTTCCCATATGTGTAAGAAATGCACTCGCAAAAAACAATTTTTGTTAAAAGTATGGCTTTGGATTATTTCATTCTCACCCCTGCAGTTAATTTTAACTATTTTATCTACGTGTTTGCATTCAATTTTATTCATGTTATGATTGAATGCATAAGCACTGTTGCAGTTATTGACTAATTACATATATTAATAATAATTATTAAATACATCTGTTAAGTAACCAATTGCAGTATCTTTTGCAAAATCTTGAATGTTTAAGTTGTCAATAATATTTCTGTACTATATACTATAATACGTTAAAAGAATTTGCAATAGATTTGGGATCCTCTACTTTATAATCATTGGTTTTAATGAAAAAATATTTTCTTTCTTAGGATATCTACAAGTTTAAATTTAATAATATTACGAATAGGTTTAATTGCATTATCTGAATTTTGTACTTTTCTACTCAAATATATTCTATTTCCCTCTTTCATAATTTTTGATAAATTACACTGTACTTCTTGCAGTATTTAAGAACATGAAGATCATTACATTGCAACTCATTACATATAGATTCTTCTTTTTAATACATGAGATTTTGAAGTCCCTGCGTTATCTACATGTTTTAACTTTTGAATTTTTTCACAACATTGAGTGGAGAACATCCACTGAAGTGATTATGAAATTAAGTGAAAAATTCAATATATTTACTCTTAATATCAGTAGTACCAGTATCATATATGTTTTTCCAAGATTCATTTTGTAGACATAAATGTAAATAATCACTAGATACAGCAATTACGATCCTTTCTTAGTTTTTAAATTAATATTTTGAAATTGTTCAGTGACATTGGAAACACAAAGGATTTGTTTATCTTGGTCAGACAAGCCATTGATTATAGGTTCTGTCGAATAGGAATTCAGTCTAATTCTGTGTACAAAACGTTTATCAATGGCTGTGTTACTTCAGCTTGTATGCTATGGGAAAATGACCCTACGAAAAAGGTTTCCAGTTTCAAGGAGTGAATTTAATTTACTTTTACGGAAAAGTTCCGAGAGATAATCTATGTTTATGTCACTACAGATCACAAATTCCATATGAGATTTCTAAAGTCTTTTCTTTACAAATTCAATGTTGGCTATAAATATTAATAAATAATGTAAGAAATATGAATGATTGTAGTTATAAGTCTGATTTACATTATAAAAAGCAAGAAGTTACATTCCTCGGCAAGATTCGAACTTTCGATGTTTGGTTTTGTCGTCCAACGCACAACCACGGACCTATTCAATGCTTATGTTAATAACATACAATTTAGCTGTAGCAATGTGTTGTCATAACTTGGGGTTTGTTTACTTAATGTAATTAGATTTAATTTGATTAGTTTCGCAACAATTGGACTTCCTGTTATATCCTGTTATTTAGATATTTAATTTAGGGTTGATTTATTAACTCTTACTATGCAAGATGCCTCTTATTTCAATAATTCTATATCATGTTAAATAGTCATTGTCTACACTAAAATATTATCGTCATCTCTCATTTCTCATCGTAATGGCGAACCGACGTGACATGAGACAGCGAGTTATAGCTCTAGTTGAGGCTGGATATGGGGCTAGATCTGCTGGCCGTTTGGTCGGTGTTCCTGGAAGTACAGCCGCGAGATGGGTTCATCGTTACCAAAATTTAGGGGAGGACGAAAATCGCCCTATTCCTGGGCGTCCGCGGATTTCTTCATTGGAAGAGGATGCTCTTTTATTCGAGACAGTTCGACAGGACCCCTTTCTGACTGCTAACGAAATAAGAGCAGCATCTAACTTTCCCGGCTCTTCACAGACTGTGATCAGCAGGTTGAGGAACCGCGGTATTAGGAGCCGGAGGGCTGCGCAAATGGAAATATTGGGGGAAGCACAAGCTGTCGACCGTCTTGCCTTCGCTACCAATCGAGTGGATTTCGATTGGAGAAATGTGTGATCAGCGCTATGTGCACCGACGTGAAAGATCGGGGCGCTTTAGCATATCGTGTTGGGGGTGGATGTCTTACGATGGACCTGGCGTTATAGAACGCATCGATGGCCGGTTTAATGCGGAAACTTACGAGCACATTCTGGAAAATATATTCCTTCCCTCCGCCCGAGAACGTTTTCCCGAAGGAACATTGCTGTTCCAGCAGGATAGCCATCCCGTGCACTATGCTGCAGGCATTCAAAGATGGTTTCAAAGGAGACCCGAGATCGAAATTATTAATTGGCCTACGAAATCACATGATTTGAATGTCATCGAAAATTTATGGGCGGAATTGAAAAAGAGAAGGATAGCCACCTATGCCCACCGACGCCCTCGAAATCGAGACGAATTGTGGGATCAAGTTGTTGACACCTGGGAAGATCTTGTCGGGGATCAGAACTTATTCCACAATCTCGTGACATCCATGCCGGATCGACTTAGAGCTGTAATAGAAGCTGATGGCATGTGGACAAGATTTTAAGTTAACAGGTCTCTTTTTGTTTCTTATGATTTTTGTTTGAGGAAGAATACTTTTAACTTCCAAGTAAGATTTATTTTTTTTGACGAGGTTCAGCCCACTTGTAAGACCCAGAAATTGGGCGTAAATTATTCCATATTTTTCGACAAATTAGACAGTCGAGGAACTCTGAACAAATTAATTACACCTCAATAAAAAAGAAGTTTTACCTGGGATCGAACACGAGACGTTTCGGTTATACATTGGAACCGGCACGCTACTATATGAGCTACCGAGACAAGACAGTGATAGCAGCAGTCCAGAATGTAGATCCCTTAGCAGGCATTTGCCATTCGGTACAGTGAAGCAATGATATTTTGGGACTCGAGCTATGTTGTGAAATCCTGGCCTTAAATGTCAGTCTTCTTCGTGATCCTTATTCTGGTCCTTGTCCTTGTTGTGGTCCTTGTAACAATTCTTGTACTATCTGTCATGTTATGTATCCCTACGTCGATATGGAGTGAACCGCGCTGTAGAACTTTAACTTCCGACGACCAAGAATCGTTTCTTTTTCAGGGTAACTGTACATATTTCACATCTTGATATTACATAAAAATCCGGTCCCTAATTATAGATTATTTAGGTGTAGACGCCGACTACAGTGTTTTCCATAGCTTGAGTGTAGAAAAAATTTGATCATCTATCTGGAAGACATAATTCATTATAGGCTCACAAACTGCTTAATTACGTCTGGGATCCACTTTAATAATAATAATAATAATAATAATAATAATAATAATAATAATGTTTTATTTTCGCTGGCAGAGTTAAGGCCATAAGGCCTTCTCTTCCACTCAACCAGCCTTAGGGATGGATTCAAAATTTTGAGATATTGTTTTCAAAGATTGCACAAATGTATGCCTGAATATTGGTTAAAACTCAAATTACAGTTATTTTTGTGTCCCGGAATCATGGACTTACCTTCAAAATGGGCCCAAAATTGCGAATCACTACAAGCACTTAAATCCATCAAATACCCTTAAATGTGTATCTTACCGCACTTCTTAACGTTGTGAATTGGAGTTGAGTAAACAATGCATAATCATAAATAAAACATGATGTAGAATCAAGTCCGGGGAGTGTGCAGGCTTACGACCAACTCATTTATCTAACAATCATTTATCGAAGAAGATCCTAACACAGTATCGTGTGTAAGCCACGTGCAACGAATTACAAAAAGAGGAACTTTATCCAGCGGCTAGTTCAAATTTTCTTTTAAATATTTTGAATACAAGTATCCTGCTAAAGCAGGAAGACTGTGCTCAGGTGTGAGTTTGAATCCTGCTTGGCTGATTACTAAGTATTCTTTTTTATAAAGTTTTCCCAACTGTAAGACGAAATTCAGATAATCTCATGGCAAATTCTCGTACTCGTGTTCACAAAATATCTTATCGCTAATAGCTATAATTCTGTCTACTGTATATTTTATAACCGCGGACTTTATACAGGTCCTTAAGGGCACCGAAACGTAAGTTTCCTACATTTTCAACACATAGGCCTACATATATAACTTTTATTAATTTTTTCTCTGGAAATATCACACATATCTGCATAGAATTTTTCATAGTAGAGTGAATAAATAATGAAAAGTAAATTGAAATTGGTTAAATAGTTTCCTCACAATAAACATCTTAATTCTGGATAAAAATTTATACAAAAATTAAAATAACTTTACATTCAAGTACCAATATCTTAAAGTCCCATGAAGTTACAGCTATAAAATTTTTCATGATACTTGAGAATGAGAGCAGCTTCATTTTTTGTCATTTTCATATAATGTAGCTGAAAAAATTGCTTTCCAGAGATAATTTTATTAATTAAATTTATCAATTTATAATTATAATATTTCGTTAATTACATTTATTAATTTACTTTTTTAAAATTTCATTAATTAACTTTTTATGCAAAAATGATTACAGTAGTGGTAATTTTTAGACATAGGCCTACTATAATTTTCTCATCCTCAATATAAGGAAATAAGAAATTATCCTATGTAATTAATATATCCAGAGATATTGGTACTTTAATGCAACGTTGTTTTAATTTGTTTTAAATTTTTATCCAGAATTATGATGTTTATTATGATTAAATTATTTAATTTGAATGTACTTTTCAGTATTCATTCACTCTACTATGCTAAATCTTAAGAGACATTTCATGCAGATGTCTTTGATATTTCCAGGGAACAAATATAAAAATTATTTAAGTTGAAAATATAGAAAACTCACGTCAGGGTGCCCTTAACCTATTAAGCTATTCTATTGTCAGTATATCTACGAGAATAATAGGTGCGATTGAATTTTGATCGGTTAATCCTTTTCATATTATATGCATTAACACAAAATCGTTGTTGGTGTCTTCAACAATAGCGTGGGGAATATTTCAGTCCAGTTACGTGAAATTCGTGGGTGCGGTTTCTTGTATAAACAATGCAGTAAGCACGAGATGCCGCTTATTACGACACTTGTGCAGGGAGCAGCCAAAAAAGATTTCGTGGAGAGAGTGAGACATTGAAGGGACTGTGTCGAGGTGAGAGGGTTTCATATTGTAAATTTTATCTAAAGGTAAACATGTTGCTGCAGGAACAACACACCAACTATAACTTATTATGTGAATGTTTTCGGGCAGAAGGTTGTATGGCCATTTTAATGTGTTGTTACAGAAAGTAGGCCTATTGTATAACTACAAAAATATATTTGTTAAATAAGTGTGTCGCGATATCGTGGACGTTCAGTAAAGTGTGTTGTCAATCAAAAAATGTTGGGAACCACTGTTAACCTATCATTTCGGTTTAACTCTGTTTTTTTTTTTTTTGTGGTTAGTGCTAATGTTACATCCAAACATGTTTTCATTTTATTAGGATGTATTGCACTTGTACGTCTGTACTGAACAAGCAGCGCATTAATACTAGGCATAAATACTGACAGTAATATTGACCGTGTAGGGTCGCTAAAGTATTGGAACCTGCTGTCAGTATTATTGACTCATTATTACTGATCAGTGTTACTGACCGTGTAGGGTCGCTAAAGTATTGGTGCCAGCTGTCAGTATTATTGACTCATTATTACTGATCAGTGTTACTGACCGTGTGGGGTCGCTAAAGTATTGGTGCCTGCTGTCAGTATTATTGACTCATTATTACTGATCAGTATTACTGACCGTGTAGGGTCGCTAAAGTGTTGGTGCCTGCTGTCAGTATTATTGACTCATTATTACTGATCAGTGTTACTGACCGTGTAGGGTCGCTAAAGTATTGGTGCCAGCTGTCAGTATTATTGACTCATTATTACTGATCAGTGTTACTGACCGTGTGGGGTCGCTAAAGTATTGGTGCCTACTGTCAGTATTATTGACTCATTATTACTGATCAGTATTACTGACCGTGTAGGGTCGCTAAAGTGTTGGTGCCTGCTGTCAGTATTATTGGCTCATTATTACTGATCAGTGTTACTGACCGTGTAGGGTCGCTAAAGTATTGGTGCCTGCTGTCAGTATTATTGACTCATTATTACTGATCAGTATTACTGACCGCGTAGGGTCGCTAAAGTGTTGGTGCTGCTGTCAGTATTATTGACTCATTATTACTGACAGTGTAGGGTCGCTAAAGTATTGGTGCCTGCTGTCAGTATTATTGACTCATTATTACTAATCATTATTACTGACAGTGTAGGGTCGCTAAATTATTGGTGCCTGCTGTCAGTACTATTGACTCATTATTACTGATCAGTATTACTGACAGTGTAGGGTCGCTAAAGTATTGGTGCCTGTTGTCAGTATTATTGACTCATTATTACTGACAGTGTAGGGTCGCTAAATTATTGGTGCCTGCTGTCAGTATTATTGACTCATTATTACTGATCAGTATTACTGACAATGTAGGGTCGCTAAAGTATTGGTGCCTGCTGTCAGTATTATTGACTCATTATTACTGATCAGTATTACTGACCGTGTAAGGTCGCTAAAGTATTGGTGCCTACTGTCAGTATTATTGACTCATTATTACTGATCAATATTACTGACCGCGTAGGGTCGCTAAAGTGTTGGTGCTGCTGTCAGTACTATTGACTCATTATTACTGATCAGTATTACTGACAGTGTAGGGTTGCTAAATTATTGGTGCCTGCTGTCAGTATTATTGACTCATTATTACTGATTAGTATTACTGACAATGTAGGGTCGCTAAAGTATTGGTGCCTGCTGTCAGTATTATTGACTCAATATTACTGATCAGTATTACTGACCGTGTAGGGTCGCTAAAGTATTGGTGCCTGCTCTCAGTATTATTGACTCATTATTACTGATCAGTATTACTGACAGTGTAGGGTCGCTAAATTATTGGTGCCTGCTGTCACTATTGACTCATTATTACTGATCAGTATTACTGATAGTGTAGGGTCGCTAAAGTGTTGGTGCCTGCTGTCAGTATTATTGACTCAATATTACTGATCAGTATTACTGATCGTGTAGGGTCGCTAAAGTATTGGTGCCTGCTCTCAGTATTATTGACTCATTATTACTGATCAATATTACTGACCGTGTAGGGTCGCTAATGTGTTGGTGCTGCTGTCAGTATTATTGACCCATTCTTACTGATCAGTATTACTGACCGTGTAGGGTCGTTAAAGTATTGGTGCCTGCTGTCAGTATTATTGACTCATTATTACTGATCAGTATTACTGACAGTGTAGGGTCGCTAAATTATTGGTGCCTGCTGTCAGTATTATTGACTCATTATTACTGATCAGTATTACTGACAATGTAGGGTCGCTAAAGTATTGGTGCCTGCTTTCAGTATTATTGACTCAGTATTACTGACCGTGTAGCGTCGCTAAAGTATTGGTGACTGCTGTCAGCATTATTGACTCATTATTACTGATCAGTATTACTGATCGTGTAGGGTCGCTGAAGTATTGGTGCCTGGTGTCAGTATTATTGACTCATTATTACTGATCAGTATTACTGATCGTGTAGGGTCGCTAAAGTATTGGTGACTGCTGTCAGCATTATTGACTCATTATTACTGATCAGTATTACTGATCGTGTAGGGTCGCTAAAGTATTGGTGACTGCTGTCAGCGTTATTGATTCATTATTACTGATCAGTATTATTGACCGTGTGCATATGTTTTTTAAACGACATGACGTTATTAAAATGAAATGAAATGTATTTTCTATTGCTAGTATTTCAGATGTACAATAACATTGTTGATAAAATGTATTGAAATTTATTTTTCATCAATACCTGATTGTGAGATATGCAGTATATTGAAGTTGCTGAAAAAGTAATGGAATTTTTCATTAGACTGTTACTTCCGATGTACACTGGCATTGTTCAATAAATGTAATAAAATTTGTTTTTCGTCCCTAATAATTCTGATATATACGGACATTGTTGAAAACGCAATGCAATTCGTTATTAATACTTCAGATATACACTGATAATGTTGAAAAATGTAATTAAATTTGTTATCTACAGTAACGTCACAAGAGGTCTGAGATTCCCCGATAAATCCACGAGCGAAGCGAATACTTAACCTATTCAGAGATTGTCAAGTTGAAACAGATGAATATCGATTACTGCAATAAAGAAATTGGATGTTATTCAGTAACGCCAATTGAGTAAAGCGAAATACAGGTTTAAGAATGTTAAATATATATATATATATGTACTGCGCTTTTCTCCTGTTATTATAACAAATAAATTTTCATTATCTGCTGAAATAATAATTTAATTTAAACATTTTATAATATAATTACAAATAACCTGATTAATAGCTACATTAATTAAATAAACAATTGTTATGAAAGAGTGTCATTTTTTTTAGATACGATGCACATGGAATTAGAAGATGAAGACGTAGATGTGGAAGTAGTATTTCGCACTTTATTTAGTACAATTGATTCATGCTCATCGATTTACGGGGAAACAGTTGGCGACACTATCTAAACAAAAGAAGAACCATGCGATAAATTAATAGTGAAAAATCGAGCTGCAGAAATTATCGCGATGTGTGACTGTGATTAGTTGGAATTCAAAATTTCATAACACTTCATTGGTCGAAAATGGAATGACGTCATATAAACGAAATAGTCATTATATATACTTCGGACATACAATGACATTGTTGCCATAATATAATAAAATTTGTTTCCTATTACTAATATGTACACGGACGTTGTTTAATGAATGCAATGAAACTTGTTTTTTTTTAATTAGACTGGCAGTATTTTGTGTGTACATTGACACTGTTCAATAAATGCAATGTAATTTGTTTTTATTAGTTCATTACTAATACTCCAGATGTACATTACATTGTTGAAATAAATGACTTAACCTGTTTCTTTTATACTAATACTTCAGATGTATATGGACATTAATAAATAAATATATATATGTATGTATTACATTATATATAATATATTAAATTAAACTATTTTTCTTCGTTATTATAGATTAACATGGAAACCGATATTGAAACGTTATAAAGACAACTTATAGAAATTAGTCGAAAGTATTTTATTAGTCTTTACTTCCCGTATTTATTGTTTGAATAATTCAAAATAATAATCATCCAGTGAATTCCTAATATTTCTTTATCGTTAACACAGTATTTCATTATTCGCAACATGCAGATAAGAGTGCACTAATATTGTTAAACAAATTGACATTTATTTATTATTAATGTTTTCTTGAAGTACATTATGAAGAAAATGAATATAGTAATTATTATAAGATAATTAAATCAATCACTTCACGTAATTTAATATATATTATTAGTATTAGTAATGCATAATATTATTTACTGATCAACAAATTCTACACATTGAGAATGTAAGAGATCATTGTGACTTTATATATTGAAAGTGAATATGCTTAAGTAAACCATATTATATTTATTTATTCTTCCTAAAAACGTGATGTTTCAGTAATTAAAAATAATTTAATTAGGAAATTAATTGAGGCAGTCAGAAGCAAAGGGTGTAAGTGCGCTACGTCATTTTCCATAAAATGTAATTAATAGTTACTAAGCATTCGTAAATTCCGTGAAGTTTTAATTTTAAATGTTAATGTGTGATGTAGTTAAAAGATATATTCCTTTGCCACTGAAATTTTAAATGCTTTAGTTTACCCTGGATGCAGTTAAATAATTGCTTTAGAATTGTCACTTACACCCCTTTGCTTCTAAACGTCTCAATTAATGAGTTTAGTCTGGTAGGAATCTTGACGTTTTAAGTTTCTTGATTTTCTCATATCTAATGCTAAGCCTGGAATTATAATTAGTAATATTAATATGATTAAACGAAATATGTCTTAGAAATCCTTTACGGAAAGTAAACACCGCAAGAATGTTGGCATTTGAATTCGAATTTTAAGTTCTAAGTAACTCACTGCAGATGATCATCATCATTTAAATGTTCCACTGTCATATTGACACGACTGCATTTTCATGTACTGCGTTTAAAGAGATTTAATGTGCGTAATAGTGGTTAATAATGAAAAAGCTATAGAGAAGGTTATAATATTGTTTTTGTAAAACCAAATTCTTTAAATATGTGCAAAATTGGCTTATTTAACCCTTTTTAAGAATCTTTTAAAGTGAAACAAAATAAATACTGTATTTCATAACATGCGCAATATAAATATTATTAATATTTCAGTTTATATATACGATAAATGACAGTTTTACTTCCTTTAATTAAAATGATTTTGTCCGAAATAGCGTAAACAATGTCATTTCGACATTGAATCAAATCTTCATCTAATTATATGATTTATTTAACATTTCGTAAAGAATTCAATAGTGAAGAATATAGATCTAAATATATTCTAAAACATCCAGATTGTGAATAAGGAATCTTTACAGTAACTACCCTTAATATTAACGTAATGCTTTCATATGTATAACGTTTCCATTAAATGTTACTTTCTACATTTAAATAACAACGAAAAGGGTTGCATGTTATACTCTGAGATCGATGTTCCAGTACAGATGGCAAAACACAAAGCTTGTGGTCTGAGGTCACAATATCACCCCTCTTCTCGTGGTCTAAAATTGACTCGCCTTCATACAAAATTATTTTTAATGTATGACAGTAACACAACGTTTTTCAAACTGTCAAGGTTGACAGCTAAGTGTAAATTCTTGAAATACAGCATGACACCTAATCGTGACGAAGGAACAAAGTGAGAAATCTTGTAAACTTACCTTCTATCTTCTGTCAGACCCTCTCTTGTGTGACTGAATGCAACTTCACCACTAAACAATTTTTTTCTTCTTCACGGTTTAGTCTTTGCACACAAGAACTGATTGCAGTGCCAAATAATTAATATAACTTAACGGTATTATTTTTATCACCCAGAACTATCTATGTTACAGTTTTCTATTCGACCCTACGAAATTCAAGCACCACCACCAGCCTTAGGGGAATATGTAGTATATCTCTCCGCCCCTGTAACCCCTCTGTACTCCATATAGTGCATCCTACCCACATCAGTACCGCCAGAGAATCGATCAGCTGTTTGTACGCTCACCGCCATATTGGAACATGACCCTTCACTCAACTATTGTAATCCGGGGATGTGTCTGACAATCACAGATTATTGTGTTTCCTATTATGACACACTACCCGATAAGGGAATGTTTTCGTCGTACGGTTATTGACATGTGATGGCACCATTTCTGTACGTTGACACATTTGATTTCGCCGTATCTAAGTTTTCTCACACACTTGTCCCTGTATCAGAATTAAAAAAAAGTATGGATGTTTATTATACATATAATTAATTAAAAGCTTGCATATTTTTGTGCAAGGAACTCTTCAATTTGCATTTTAGAGGCATTTTCTAAAAGAGAAAATGCCTCAAAAATCCGGATTATTGAATATGAAAGATGTTGACTTTGTTGTTCAGTAGCTAAAATCGCAAACATAAATCATTTAAAGAGTGGAAAGACGCTATGTTTCTCATAAATTTACAATGTGTTGCAATTTCAGGTTAAAATAATTTAGGAAGAAAACTGATCGTCAATTTTTCAAAGATGAATTTGTACTGAAAAATTTGTAGAAATGAACTGCGTTTTCTATAGGTTTTCCTGATATCAAATTTTATTAATTCGTTGTTGTTGCCTAGGCAACAAATTACTAACTTTATTTGTCACATGTCAATTTATTGATGCACCTTAATATGATTTTATTAAATTTATATGATTCTACGTGTTTCCCCATATTTTATTTATGTCTATATAAGTAGAGGAAATTTAATATTTTAAATAAGAAATGTGTTGTGTAGTTTGACTCCAAATCTATTAACAAATTAATTTTATTTTAACATATTCGAAAATGGGATATTAAATTGTCAATATATTAGTCGTTGGATGGATAATTTAAATTTATAATAAATTATTGTTGTATTAAGAGAAGTTGATAAAACAAATTAAAATAAAAATTTGTCTGTCTATAACAGCACTACACTACGGAGAAAATTTAAATTGTATTCGTTGATAACTTTCACATTGCAACAATAAGCAAGCTGGAATACTCCGTGAGTGAATTCTGGATTTCAGCTATGAAGTCAGGTCTACAATAATGTATTCCGATTATACTGAGAACGTACGCGCAGATTGTATGAATCGTCTGCTCGTGCGCACAACCTGTTAATGCGTTGACGTCATTGATACGAGACTCAAGATCGACCTATATCGACCTCTGTAAGAACAACAAGCTCTGGTATTGCCATCTGTACAACACAAATGAATACTGTTTGTACATCTACGACCATGTAATCCTGTAACGTGTTATGACTTACGCTATCTGTTGAGAGTTAAGCACATTTTCTCTCCTTTATTGATTTTGTTAACATTGTGATGTTTGAAACTAATTCTGAACAACCCGGCAAGATCGGTAAGGGGGAGGAAAGCATAGAACGTTACACCACCATGCGACATTTTAAAAATTGGTTCAATTCTCTCGTGGTGAATATTTTTATATTAAAGTAAGTTTTGCATCGTGTTTCCTCTTTTTATCTTCGCTAGTGAATTCACGAGATTGCTTTCTTGCCATATGCGAAGAATTTCAGATTTGAGAGCAACCGACCGCGCCACCGTACGAACAATTTGTCCAATATAGTTATAAAATCGTCCACTAGATGACAGGTCACATGCTCTGTGCTTTACAAAATTGCGCGAACTTAAAATATTATTTAAGACAATAAAAGATTGGACTTTACTTCCTATTTGAAAGTTTTACTAAATTAAGCTGAAACAGTTAATGAAACGTTCGATTATTTCTTCTTCTTCTTCTTCTTCTTCTCCTCCTCCTCCTCCTCCTTCTTCTTCTTCTTCTTCTTCTTCTTCTTCTTCTTCTTCTTCCCCTCAAGTATTAGGCCATGTGGCCTGTTACGATCTCACAATTGAATTTTCAATCCAGCGCTTCTTTCGACGACCGAGAGATCTCTTCTTGTTTGGACGATAGTGGACCATGACTTTTGGGATTCTATCTCTACGCATGCGATGCAGATGATTTATCCAGTTGTTCCGATAATGTTTTACGTGATTAATTACCAGATAAAAAAAGGTAAAGGTGTCCCCGTAACATGCCATGAAGGCACTTGGGGGGCATGGAGGTAGAGCCCCATGCTTTCCATGACCTCGGCACTAGAATGAGGTGGTGTGGTCGGCACCACGCTCTGACCGCCTTTTACCCACGGGAAAGACCCGGTACTCAATTTTATAGGAGGCTGAGTGAACCTCGGGGCCATTCTGAAAGTTTGACAATACCAGATTCTAGTTGTAATTCTTCCATTACATCTCCATTGCGTTTATGTTCCCATTTCGTATATCCCGCTGTATATATCATAAATTTCATTTCATTAGCCGTTATTCCGCTTTCGTCTTTCTTCCTCAATGTCCATCCCTCACTGCCGTAACAAAGTACAGGTCTCGCCAAGGTCTTGTATAGGCGAATTCTAGTATGCCTTTGTACTAGGGAAGGTTTCATAATTTTGTTAATTATTCCCATTGTTTTGATGTATTTAGAAATTTTCTGTGAAATGTCTAAATGTTATTTAAAAGCATAATGCATTGTTTATATAAATGGTTTTAATTATGAATAAACTTTGTTAAACTTCTCGTACAGTAAAGCCTCGATTATTATCCTTGAATGTTTAATCCATGAAAACGGATAATCCATATTATCAATTTTAATGGACTTAAAAATCTGTCTGGCGCAATTTAAGATGCTTTCAAAAATCGGTTTCTTTTTCCTGCACTGTCCCATAAGTAGTTTCCTTTTTATATCCATTCTAAGTTTGCTATTTACTAATAAATATTCGAGAAAAGGGTTGCGAAGTGAACTTTTTATGATAATCCAAAGGGAGTGATAATATTTATTTAAACGTGACACAGAAGCTAACGAAAGTTACCTACGAATTCAGCAGAGTTGCGCTGATCGTTCTAGGCACTGTTCAGAAAGTAGAAAAGACTGAAAAGAACATAGCAAACCATTATTGTATTCCACTTTAAAAATGCGATCTTTTTTGATAATGGATAATCCAGGGAACGGTTAATCGAGGGACAGATAATCGAGATTCTACTGTATTCTGTTATAAGCAGGCTTCGAGACTTTGGACCCGACACAATAAGTTTACTGTGCATGCACTATAGGTTGTTGACTCGCTGCAGGTAGATAGAGATGTGTTGAGGATACAACGTTGCTATTTAGAGTATAGTACGGTAGTATGGGGAAACACACATATATACATTCTGAAAGTAAATATACATTACACAATGACAATGTCAAAAGAATGTGAAAAGCATTTATTCTCCTGTCTTTTATAAGCATTTGTGTTTAATTATACACAGTGTTAATGTGGATATAAGCATATAGCAATTTTAATTTCTTCATTTATCGTATTGATCGTCTTTAGGAAGTGCAGTTACAGTACCGAATTGCAATGTACCTACTACAAGATACATTCTCAGTGTCTTAAACGTAAATCTTTTTCGGTTATCTGCCAAAGTTTGTACTGTAGAAAGTTGCGCTATACGCCGCATGACGTAATAGGAGCAAAACGAAAAAAACCTAACATCATTGCAGTCTCTAAAAGACAGTACTTTATTCTCGGGTGACTCTATGATCACTAATTTGCTGTTTATGTTACACAATGTTCCATATCCATTATTTTTTACATAAAATTGATATCCACTTCTGTTTTACATGTTCAGTAACCGGTGTACTTGATGTCTCATTAATTCTCTGCATCATTTTCTAAATTAATTTGAGGGCTTCCGGCATCTCTTGCTCTGACTTTTGTAACCGTGTAATAGTTTTAAGGCACAGTTTGTATTCGTCAGAACCTTCAACTCCAGAGCGTTTTCCTTCGCGTATTTGTTGGCATTCATTCTACAGTACCCCCCACCCACTGTACGCTTTACCACTATACTCAGTACGCCGTTATGCGGATTTCCCACTGAACTGCTCTATTGGGTCCGAAGTCTCGAAGCCTGGTTATAAGTAAGGAACTTAAAAGTTCAACTGTTAGAAGAATTCGTGGACTGATAGCCGTGCTATCATGGAGATTTAAACTGTAATATTAATGTTTCATAATAGTTATTTATGATACAAGTTCGTAAAGGTTCTCTTTTTGACATGAGTTCAAAGTTTGTGAAACGAATGTGTATCAAACAGTACTTTTCTACGGTAGCATCCATTTACATTAAATAAATATTTCAAGTTGGAGAGGTTACAGGATCACGATTTCACGGTCGTCTAAATTCAGAATGATTAAGATGAAATTTCAGCCTGTTTTATTCATTATCACGATTTCATGGTCGTCTAAACCGTCTCTCTCTCTCTCTCTCTCTCTCTCTCTCTCTCTCTCTCTCTCCAGCTCTCTATCTCTATCTATGTTTTTTTTCTTTAGTTTATTGTGCAGTCATTTCCGTACTTTTTCTTCACCAAATCAGTCTTTGCAAATTTTTGCCTCCTCAACTTTTCTTCAGTGATCCTAACAAATAGTAGTCGCTCACAAAGGGATAAATCTGGTTTATATGGAGGACGTGGTAGCACTTTCTGGTAAGGAAACCTGGTAATTTTTGCACAGTTAAAACTGGAGTTATCATGGAGGAGGGTAATGTCTTTAGACTTTTCCATGTCTTCTGAACTTTGTGGCTTTTTTCAATTTGTCTTTCAAAAGATTAGTACTATAATATGCTGCATTCATTGTTTATTGATCTGACAGAAAATTAATTAATATCAGCTCTTCCACGTCCCAAAGAACCATAGTAATTAATAATTTCTCAGATAATTTCACTTCAATGCTTTTTGATGTTGCTGAATCGAAGCGTTTCTATTCATTACTAGCAATCTTCGTTTCACGAGTCTATAACCTCATTGGTTGGCAAAATTATAGTAGAAACTTGTGACCCTGTAAATTGTAGCGTTGAAGATGATGGTGGGAACAGAGTTGAAATCATGTTGCTTTGTTTTCATCAGTTATATTCTTGGGCTTACATTTTGCGCATACAGTAGGCCTACTTCTGAAAACTTTCGGTGTGGTGAATAATTTGTTCGGTGTCATATTTTCTGCACAGATTCTCGGACACTTGCTCGCACTAATGAGTTGTTTAACACATTGGATCTCTTGAAATTGCAGGATGTGCAGCATATAGCATGTTACAATTAGAAACTATAGTGCGCCCCTTAAAATGGTTTTCAACACTAGCGAAGAAGACAATAAGTTTCGGTACTACTGGTTACTTTTGCATTGAAAAGCTTGATGATAATTCGCAATGCAACAACATCAGAGACACTGATATCTTCCATGTTTGTTTTCTGCTAGTAATTATTGAGAGATACTACAGAAGGTTAACGGAAAAATAAACATTGTATAATGGACCAAGTCTATCTATTATTATATAAGCAGCTTTTATTTGAATCTAAGGAATTATTTTGAATAAACTTTTATTTATTCAGCTTTCTCCAAGTGAGGCTGCTTACAAGACAAAGCTTACCATAAAATTGTATTTTTTTAAATAAATGGTAGATAAACAATTATAATGAAAAAAAAAGAGAAAACGATGAAGAAGGAAAAGAAAAAGAAATAACGCAATTACAAATAATTGAAAACGATTAAACAAATCATCATTAATTCTAGAAGAAACATCAAATCTTCCTAGTATGTATTTGTTATCTGGTGATCGCAGCCATCTATTAAGCATTATAGATTGACAAATCGAACTGAAACCCTGACCGAGTTACTACGTGAGCGCTGGCTGCCTTGGGGAGGAGCAAGTGAGAAAGCACGGGGGGAAGGGAGAGAGCACTATGCACTAGCAGGTCCACTCACAGTTTGTCAAACCTGCTAACAAAAGCATTAAAAGGTTGACTAGTTGCCTGCAATGCTAGCATAATGGAACCTTCGTAGCCGACAGTCGAGACAAAAATGAAGAATCCGTTATTGTGGTAATACTGGAGAGTGGATCTTCTATTCGTCGCGATGCCCACACACACCCTCTCAGATATTTAGGTGGTGACTGGTGACTGAATGACGAGGAGCGAGGGAGAGAGAAGAAAGAAAGAGAGAGATTCCAGAAGTTTGCGTGTTTTACGGGGTTTCACTTGAAGTTGTCGAACTATAGTTGCAGGACTCAACTTAAGTGGGCAGATCGCCATAGGAGAGATGGTTTCTTAGAATTTTTATAGATTCCTTCACTGTAGACATAGATACTTCAGTAACAAGAGTTTGTCCTAGACCAAACTGCTTGCAAAACTGCGCGAATATTTTTGTGATTGTTCCTCTAGCCCCAATCAGTAATCCAGTAACTTCGATAGAAGTTAGGTGATATTTTTCCTTATAGTATGGTATAGTGGGGTCGTATATATCACATTTTTCTGATGTACCTCAGCAGGTACTTCCTGAATCCGCTTGTTGATCTTGTTAGGATAGCGATGATGTCAATACGCATAGTAGACCCACTTGTGGACAAATCTTCTTCTACTTGGTAGTTTTTTCCTCTTAGGGCCGATGCTAGGAGCCTCCTAGTAGGAGGGATCGAATCTTGTCGTGACGACTGTTCCTCAGTAGTTCTCCATGATGAAAGGCTCCCAGAATGTGAGCAAGTCCGGAATAAATTTGAATAACTCACATATTAAAATTTTCAGGATTTAATTTGTTTGAAAGCCTTCCATATACCGGTATAAAAAGTCGACTGGAGAGTAATTTGAAATAATCACTCAGTTTGAGTTGAATAATGTAGGGAAGATGGGTCATTGAACTCTGAGTGGACTGGGGAGAAAAAATGAAAGTTATGTATGAAAATTATTTTCTTTTACGTAGTACCAGGTAGAAAAGCAGGCGGATTTTAATGGCGCAGGTGATGATGCTGGCATTAACTCCGAAACTTTAGGGGCCATATTCATAGACATTCTTAGCGCGGGCTTCAGGTGGATGATAAGCGAACTAACGTTTTTCATATTCATAAACCAGTGTTAGCGATGTGACATGACATGACATGACTCCTGTACAAGTAGCCTAATCACTCGATAGCCGGGGCTAGTTAGCACGCTTGTAGCGTGGGCATAGCGAAATGTCTATGCATAGCACCCTAGATGTCTCTACGCCTAGAACACGGTGCAAATACCCAAAAACCAAGTATAGTATTGTTCGTAATGGGAATCTCAAATCATACTTAACACGGATTTCGTCATACAGTGAAATAGTATTACAAACCAATGTAAAATGAATGATGTTGGATGCTAAACTAAATTAATCTATACTAATAATAAATCTGTAGCCGAAATTTTTCTGGTAATTTTCGATTTTCCAAAAATAATTGGTCCTAACATATACAATTAACCACCCTGAAACCGAAAATCGCTTTTTTGAAATTTTTCTTTGTATGTCTGTCGGTCTGTCTGTCTGTATGTTTGTTACCTTTTCACGCGATAATGGCTGAACAGATTTCGATCAAAATTGGAATGTAAATTAAGTTCGTTGTAACTTAGATTTTAGGCTATATGGCATTCAAAATACATTATTTAAAAGGGGGGTTATAAGGGGGCCTGAATTAAATAAATCGAATTATCTCGCTTATTATTGATTTTTTGTGAAAAATGTTACATAACAAAAGTTTCTTTAAAAATAATTTCCGATAAGTTTTATTCCTTGAAAAAGTTTGATAGGACTGATATTTAATGAGATAAATGAGTTTTAAAATTAAAATAACTGCCATCTAAGGCCGTGTAATGAATTAAAAAACAAATGACTTCGTCTATAAGGGGTCTTGGACAGCAACAATCGAAAGCTATGAAAGATAGCCTACAGATAATGTTTCTGTGTTTGTTTGAAGTAATATCAGAAGCTGAATTAACCGATTTGTATAATTAATTATTAATTCACCATTGGAAAGTGTAGTTTCTCTAGATGGACATAATGCTATAATGTTATTACAGTAACTTCTGAGTGAATCGAGGACAGGTAAGATTAAAATAGCTTCTTATGCACAGAAAACTTGATAGGCTATTCTGTACATTCGTTTCCTGTATTTCCTAAAATAATTTTTATGACCAAATGAGTGGTCTCTGGATCAAAATGATCGCATTTTAATTATGGAAATACAATTTAAATTAATTAACATAATAAACGATTTATCCTTCTATAAAAACACGAATGTTCCCTGGATCAAATGTCCTATTTTAATTATGTAATTACTTTATATTTATTTCTAACGGGTGCAGCGGAGCGCACGGGTACGGCTAGTGTATAAGAAAGGAATATATGAAATGAAAAAAATACAAAATAAATTGAGCATAACATTAGGGCTATTTACTGTAAGGTAGCGTGGTTTCTTGGAATAAACATCTTAAAGATTTTTTGGGCTCAATTTCAAGCTAAATAACTCTTCCGTCAGGATGTACGTAAGATTCTATCATGGGGAACTTTTCAAGTTTAATTGACTAATATCTACTTAACCGTAAAATTGCAGTGAGATACCTTACATTTTGAATTACAAACACTGTCTGTTATTGTGCTGCTAGGTCCAGAGCTTATAATAATTTGATTTCTAAATGTCTTGCAAATGATGACAATAATAATAATAATAATAATAATAATAATAATAATAATAATAATACTAATAATACTAATAATTTATTTATTTATTTACTTATATTTAATGTGCTGTACAACAGCCAGTGGCCAATTACAGTTCAACACAAACAGAATATAAAAAAAACAATAGCAATTATTTTAATTACAATAAAAGTACAATGGAATAATTAAAATAATGGCAATTAAATAAAATGATAATAATTGAAAATGAAAGAATGGGATCATATAAATAGTATTACAAAAATATACAAGATGACGAGAATAATATTATAATACATATCTAGACAAAAGGCATAAACTAGTAATAACTAACATAAAACTCAAAAAGTATATACCTACTACACATTAAATGGATCCAAGTTCAATCCATGCAAGTTAGCATATTTTATACATCTGCAGACCGGCGAGAGAGATTTAGAATTTTGATTATAAAAAAAAAATTATGAAATCTTAAACCCTTAGCAATAATACGAAGACTGATATTACTTATGAATGATTCACAATCAATATCACCTTTAATGACTTTACAAAAAAATAAATAATAATAATGATAATAATAATATCTTATTTTATTTATGCCAAAATCACAATGGGTTGTTCTGTGCCATGAACACCAGGTTAGGTCGTGTAACACGATGTAGGTGGGGTTACAGTTTTCCCACACTTCACGGCAATCTCGCTTGACAATGTCGCCGCAATTAACCGCCGTCGTCATCTTCGCCAGCTTCCACTCGGACACGCCCAACCTGTGGAGGGCTCGCCATTGCTGTCTGTGTTTGACAAGAACATCGGTCCTCTTGAGAACACTGCGAGATTTGTATGTTAGCGGACTATGTATATCCAGCCGTCATGCATCCTCTGGTATAAGTACCGTCGATTCTCTCTCACTGTTTCGTATGAGTACTTCTTGAATATTTCAGTCTTGTTGTGGAATGGAAGATCTATAGCGCTCCGAAAACTATAAGTGTTCCGCTTTCAAATAAATCAACTAATAGATTGAGAACATTCTGTCTTTTAGAGGTCCAAACGAACATGGGGTAAATTTTTAATGACTTCTCGGACCCAGGTAATTAGAACAAAAACTAAACACATTTTACGAGTCTTTTCTCGGCTCGTGATAACGCTTTTTGTTAACAGAAGCATGTCAATAATAATTCTTCCCACAAAAAAGGAGAAAAAATTCTGCTCTGTATCAGGGATACACCGCCACGTTGAACACATCACTCTGTTTCGGGAATGAAACCACAGTTATGCTGGTCATCATCATCATCATCATCATAATCATCATAATCAATAAGCATGTCAATAATAATTCTTCTCACAAAAAAGGAGAAAAAATTCTGCTCTATATCAGGGATACACCGGCACGTAAAATGCGTCATTCAGTTTCGGGAATGAAACCACAGTAGTTATGCGGGTCGTCGTCGTCATCATCATCATCATCATCATCATCATCATCATCATCATCATCATCATCATCATAATGGTGCACTCGAAGATCCGTTCCGCTCACACTGTAATAAAATCATCTGCCCAACTTCTACGTGGACGTCCAGCGTATCGATGTCCAAAAGATGTCTTTAATTTGTCGTGTTATTCTATTTGGATTCATTTTTGTATACATGTGAACCGTAAGTAATGTCATTATTTTCAGGGAGTTATTATTTGAGGTATTCAAACAAAAAGTAAAATTTTACTCGTTTTTGCTTCCTTTTCGAGATAAAAATTGTTTTATATAAAACGTTTAATAACGTGTTTTGTGAAAGTCATTGATTTATTTCCCAATATGAATTTGGAATTGAAGTGAAGAAGGTAGATAGAGCCAGATTATCAGAGCCAGAAAGCTTGCTAAGCTTCCAGTCCGGAGAACAACTGACGATTTGGTACTTGGACGCGTGAGTGAAATTCATGTGTAAATAGATCACAAGGAAGTCCATTATTATTGAAACAGATCCCTTATTACAAATAGTTATCGAATGAGGTATCTGACAAGTCTGCAAATAGTAATCCTGTATCGCTGGGTGAAAATAAAAGGCTTCTATCTGCATTCAGTCTTACTTTATAGGAAAGTACTATGAAATTCTGAAATGAAACATTAAGTATACTCGGAGAATAAATTTGACGCGATAAAAATTTAGTTATGGACATGATATCTTTTTATCATTATTTCACATAGCCTAGTTAAAAAAATATAAAAAATCTCAAATGAGTTTAGATTTGCAATTAGAACCTTTTTTTTTAAATTTAATATTTTTAAGTTTATTATTGTGGTCTCTTTCAAATCACATAATATATATCTGTTAATTTGAGCTTAGACATCCATGATTTATCTCTGGAAGTTGGCGTTGATAAGTTGGAAGTTCTAGTTCTTTATGGATTCCAGAAGTAGGAAAACTGAAGTAATCAAAATCTGTGCGAATACCTCAAGACAAACGAAGAGATAATCAATTTATGATAAAATGGCTGCCAAAGTGACCAAAGACAATCTTTCTTCTGAATTTAAACTTACCCGAGAACAATCACTAAGGCCTGGCTGCTGTGGTTTCTTATTTTGTGTCATTGTGAAATTTTACTTATGAAACATAGAATTGTTACATTAGTAGTATTAATTTATGTTACAGTTTATCCTTGAATTTTAAAGAATTCAGCTTTCTGATACCGAAAAAGCCGTTTGGATATAGGCCTACCTGTCAACCTTTCTTTCCTTCTTCATTATGTTATTTTTTTTTTCTTTTAATCCGTCGATCTGTCGTCTTTCCTTACTTCATTACTTCTCGCCTTAATATTTATTTCTTTATCTCACGTCTTTATTTCCTTTTTATATGTCTTTACTTCTTTATCTCTCTTCTTTCTGTCATTTTTTATGTCTAGTTTTTGTTTCTTCCTTATGTTTTGTTTTTCTTTCCTTTTTATATACTTTTTTTGTCTCGTCTTTTTTCTTTTTCATTTGTATGCCTCTCTATTTTTCCCTTTCTCGCCCGTCACTTTCCTTTCTATGTCTTTTTATGTAATTTTTTATCTTTTATCTTTCTTTCCTTTTTGTGTCCCTCTACTGCGTGTTCAGTTCAAAGTGGGTCATGGCTCGCTGTATGTCGTCATGTGGCTAGCCGATGAGCCTAGAGAATTCAGTCTTTCTACACTTCCGCAGAGGCGTATTACCTATGTGCCAGAGAAGTTGCTTGGCAAGTACGGCGTTCATTCTGAAGAGTACTTACTGATACGTACCGTAACGCCGGTAGTGGCAGGAATGTGAACTGTTTGGAAACACGTACTGAGGTGAGTTTTTCTCTTACTGTCGGGATATGGGGAGAGGGTTAAGATGATTACTTACGTACAGTATTTGACATTAACTTCGACGGTCAACATGGACACAGAGCATTTGATTTGTGTTGTGGAATGTTGCCGTACGCAACCGATGTGATAACAAATACCTTGCGTACGACTTGCCCGCGCAAAACACAGTTCGAAAGAGCTTATGGTAGCACACAGACCGTACAGACCGCTATCTGTTGCTACGACGTTCAAGTTATACCGTACACGTTCTCAAGTTCAGATTGAACGCCTTGATTAATAGGCAACTTCTCTGACATAAAAGCTGAAACCCGCTTCAAATCGCTGACTCACCAACAGTGACGTCATGACACACTTTGAGATGAACACCCAGTATTTCTTTCCTTATCTCTTGTCTTTCTTTACTTTTTGGGTATCTTCATTTCTTTCTTTATATTTTGTCTTTTTCATTTTTATCTTCTTTATTTTTAATCTTTATCTTCTGTCTTATTATTTATTTATTTATTTATTTATTTATTTCTCTCATTTTCTTCTTTCTTTGCCTCTTTATTTCTTTCTTTATCGCCTTTCTTCCCTTTCTATGTATCTTTATTTCTTTCTTTATCATTTGTCTTTCTTCCCTTTCTATGTATCTTTATTTCTTTCTTTACCTATCGTCTTTCTTCCCTTTCTAGGTATATTTATTTCTTTCTTTACCTATCGCCTTTCTGCCCTTGCTATGTATCTTTATTTCTTTCTTTATCATTCTTCTTTCTTCCCTTTCTATGTATCTTTATTTCTTTCTTTATCATTCTTCTTTCTTCCCTTTCTATGTATCTTTATTTCTTTCTTTCTCCATCGTCTTTCTTTCCTTTCTATGTATCTTTATTTCTTTCTTTATCTATCGCCTTTCTTCTCTTTCAATGTATCTTTATTTCTTTCTTTATCAATCGTCTTTCTTTCCTTTTTGGACTCCCTTCAATTATTTCCCTTAAATAACGAGTTAAAGTCATGATAGGAGAAGTAATGTCAGAAAGAAATGTAACTGGGAGAGAAGTACGTCAAGGATGTTCTTTATCATCTAAAGAACTGTTTTCAGAACATGGGAGGAGTGATAGTAGGAGGAAGACGAATAAACTGCATAAGATTTGCTGTTGATATGGCGTTGTTAGCAGAAGAGGAAATGATACTAAAGGATATACTACTGGAGCTAAATGACAGCTGTGTGCAGTATGGGATGAAGATAAATGCAAATAAGACGAGGACCATGGTCATAGGAAGAAAAATAAAGAAGCTAAATTTACGAATTCTAAATGAGGCAGTAGAGCAAGTGGACAGCTTCAAATACATAGGTGTACTATAAGCAGTAACATGACCTGCTACCAAGAAGTCAAAAGAAGGAAGCTTTTAATAGAAAAAGGAGCATCTTCTGCGGACCTCTGGAAAAAGAACTAAGGAAGAGACTAGTGAAGTGCTTTGTATTGGGCAGAAACCTGGGCATTATGACGAAATGAAGAGACGCGAATAGAAGCATTTGAAATGTGGCTATGGAGAAGAATGGAATGTGTGAAGTCAACAGACAGAATAAGAAATAAAGTTGTATTGGAAAGAGTGGGTGAAGAAAGAATGATGTGAAACTGATGAGGAATAGGAAAAGAAATTGCTTGGATCACTGGCGGAGCAGAAACTGCCTTCTGAAGGATGCACTAGAAGAAATGATGAACGGGAGAAGAGTTCGGGGCAGAAGAAGATATCAGATGATAGACGGAATTAAGCTATATGGATCATATGTGGAAACGAAGAGGAAGGCAGAAGATAGGAAAGATTGGAGAAAGCTGGGTTTGCAGTGAAAGACCTGCCCTTGGGCAGAACACTAAATGAACTCCATTATTTTATTCATTGTGTCTTTGATTTTTATTTAACATTCTACTCCTTTTCTTTCTGCATTTATGTCCTTCTACCCCATTTCTTTTTCACCTTATTTTATTTCTGCGGCTTTGTTTATTGTTCCCTATCTATAGTCTCCAACTGTTATGTTTGGTGCGAAAGTGACAGTAAGGGGATTTTCAGACAACTATAAAACTTTAATTAAAGTCTCCTCCAGTTTCGTTCGTTTGATCGTTGTCCTGTAATGTTACGGACGCTGCGGAAGCTACATAACGAAGCCGTAGCTGTGTTACATTTCGTGAAGCCTTTCCTGATCTGCAAAGCTCATTGGTAGACTACATACAGTAGGCTATAGGAGATGGATTTCTCTTATTCTCACTCTCTCTGATACCTTTCTTGGTTCATTTCTCTATCTCCGGTTTCCTTTCTCGCTTCTTTCTCTTTTTCTTCAGCGTATTAACATATTCATGGATCGAATACCAGATCCACTGAGAGCACTGGTGAATAGTTCACCATAATAAATCAACAATATTGGAATCTAAGATAACAGTGTGTAGAGCGACGGCATATGAAGGAGAACATAACGACTCTTTGTAGGGACATGGGATTTTTCTTTTACTCAAGACTTGCATTCTTAACCGATAGTAAAGTACGGATTTTAATCCTACTACGAAGAAGAAAAATCGCTGTCTGGTTTGAGATCGGAAACCCAGCGACTAACTACAATGTGTCGATGTATAGGTATCCTACAAGCAAAACTCAGCTCAGACTCCTCGCGCCGCGCATGCTATATCCCTCTTACACCCCTGCAGTAGGCGGGTTCTTTGATAAGCGGCTACTGGTATAGCTATAATGGCTACTGTTGCGGACATGTGCACTCAAAGAGCAGCTGTAACAATAACCAATTAAGTGAATATAACATTACAAGATGTCAACATCGTCTCTTTCTAAGTCACAATCGGTATCTATCTTCACTGGAACTGTCCTCAGACTTAAATTTTAAATATTTAAATTGAATTCAATTAATATTTAATATAAAAAGCTATGTGACTCCCTGACTCTGTAGCAATAACACGTGTTCAGTTCAGCACAAGAAGATAACATTTGCGCATGCGCATATTGTCGGTGGTGTGATTGGAGACGGGGAGCATGCTGGGAAAGGGAACATGCGTCATCTGCGCGAGACAGTTACGCCCGCTGGTTTCTGCGCACTGAGTTTTGTTTGTTGGATGCCTATAGTAATGGTGGTGGTGGTGGTGGTAGTAGTAGTAGTAGTAGTAGTAGTAGTAGTAGTAGTAGTAGTAGTAGTAGTAGCAGTAGCAGTAGCAGTAGTAGCAGTTTGCCTGGCAGAGTTAAGGCCATAAGCCTTCTCTTCCATTCAACCAGGTTTGAATAATATACATGAAATACATAATTGTTGTTGTTTAGTCAACTGTCCGAAGAGAGGACTGACCCTCACAAAAGATACCAAAAAGTACCACTTATGAGGAACTAGGCCAGGGGATAATGACGTAGGATGGTCAAAATTGTAATTTTTTCCTTTTTTTTTTAAATACGTACATCGTCCTGATGCTTAATTTACCAATGAGTTGTTAGGGAATTAACACAATTTTCCCGTGCGAGTGATCTGAGTACAATTTAGCCTGTCTGACTTTTCGATGCTTGGAAGTCAATAAAAACCTTACTACATACATACTAAGAAAGAAACTACTCAAGTACTTGTTTTGGATTGTGGCATTAGGCCTATATGAAGCAGGAACATGGACATTACAACGAAGTGAAGAGAATCATATAGGTATGAAGAAGAATGGACGGTGTGAAATGTACAAACAGAATAAGAAATGAAGCTGTTTTGGAAAGAGTGGGTGAAGAAAGAATTATGCTGAAACTGATCAGTAAGAGAAAAAGGAATGGGTTGGGCCACTGGCAGAGAAGAAACTGTCTACTGAAGAATGCACTGGAAGGAATGGTAAACGGGAGAAGAGTTCAGTGCAGAAGAAGACATCAGATGATAGACTATATTAAGGGGTTAGGTACAGCTTACAGCAGTAAGATTTTGGAAATATTCAACATTTTTTTTCCTCCATTATTGTATCTTGTACAATAATGAAAAATAATATGTGTAAAACACTGTCCTTCTGATCTATGAAAAAACAATTAAATTTTGTTTTTTAATTCAGTTCGCAGTGCAGTGATGAAGCGTTTCCCACATAACTAAAAAACTATCCAACATTATGTGATGAACTTTTGTATGTGTATTTATGCATATCATATCTACAATATGATACAAGATCACTTCTCTACTTATGATAGGTTGTCTGATAAATGAATTCATTTAAAAAAAATGGTCAAATATCAGTATTTTCTTCTAACATAAAATAAAAAAATATTATTTCTTAAGGAATGTAGTTGAACGAGCATGATATTGTAAACATGAATTTCAGCAATAAAATAAAAGAGGGAGAACACGAAAAAGTTAACAAGTTTATGAGTTATGAGGGAAATGCTTCATCACTGCACAGTAAACTGTCACCATTTTGAATTTGAAAAAAAAAATATATTTTTTTTAAACGTTAAATTTTTTTTTCATATAGCAGAAGGTCAGTGTTTTACACACACAATTTTCATTATTGTACAAGATACAGTAATCGAGGAAAAAATGTTAAATATTTCCAAACATTTTACTGCTGTAAGCTGTACCTAACCCCTTAAGATACTCGTATATGGATCATATGCGGAGAGTAAGAGGAAGGCAGAAAATAGGAAAAATTGTAAAGTGCTGGGTTTGCAATGAAAGATCTGCCCTTGGACAGAAAACTATGAATGAATAGTTACATACAGTACAAATCGCTGCTGCCAATTTCTATTAATAACCAAAAATTAATATCAAATATTTGTTACAGTTGACAGGTTTCTAAATAATATAATGTTCACAAAAAAATAGTAATCAAAACATATTCTTACAAGGAATTTATTTAATATTCAGAGTAATAACCGTCAGATTTTATGATCTTGAACCAACTTCCACTCAGTGCCTTGATCCTGTGACTATCAGTTCTTGCATTTTGACGCAAAAATTCGCGGTTACCCATTTCATCACCTTCAATGTTTTGGAAGTTTCTTCCATGACAGAAGTTGACGATGGATCAAAACACTAGCCAATTCGAAGGAATAAGATGAGAACTATGTTCCGGGGGTGATAGGATTTCGAACAAACTGCAAACACTCATTCTAACTCTTGTGAATAAAACTCAACGCCAATAGCAAGTTTCTTCGGAAGATTCAAAGTGAATTACATCTGCGTAATTCCACCAGACACATAACATTACTTCACTTCACACTCAAATTGACTTCATTTAGCAACAGCTCTAGCAGGGTATGGGGATTGAACCACTGTTTTGAGGTGTCAGACTTGATAATATATCTCACGTAACAGTTCTCCTGATAAATATGTCTTCCATAAGATTAGTGATAAGCTGACTACAGATATCCACTCTGCACTGAGCTTGTTCTGGCTTCATTTCATGAGGTACAGACCTACAAATTCTACGTACAGTATATAATCTTCGTAGGCTCTTGATGAGCCGATGTACTGTATCGTTATTCTGATAGCATACGAGTGCTTCTATTGGATATTCTTCCAAAGTTTGCTTGCGTTCTCAATATCCCGTGAAATAGGACTTTTGGGCGTGGTTGATATTTAATATCTATGTCTATAGGAAACGTAAAAAATTATATATTACAGTTATATGAACACTAATAAATATAATATAATTATTAAAAAATTAGTAAAATTCACACATGTTTCGGAGATGCTTCTCCATCCTCAGTGACTGGCTGGCTGGTTCAGGTGATCGAACCGCGTTGTTGCTTGGCTTAAAGGAGACTGGTAATCCTTTAAGCAGGTTTTATTAAACCAATTTTTTTTATTTAAAAGTTGTATTTTAAGACGCACGTCGTAGTAAAAGTTGATCAATTTTTCTTCACTAGCTTTTTTCATATTGAAAGATAAACCACACATGTTTGGGCCAATTATACAGTGTTCATAGATTTGATAGGAAACGTAAAAAATTTTATGCTCGACCATGCCGAGATGTAGTAACTATACACCTGGTAGCAGACCATTAATGCATGTCATTAAAGTACACCTACTAATTAAAGTTCAGGTCTTTCAGCCAATGACGACTCAGGTTACAACTGTTCAGCCAATGACAGGTCAGCTTTCTACCGTTATAAAACCGCAAGTATCGATTATTCTCGGATATGCAATCGAAAGAGAATTAGCGAAAAGTCACGGAGGCTGGAAATCCAATACTGTCGCAGAAGGTTATGTTCTGTTACTATAATAATTAGTGTTAATTGTAAATAATATTCAAATAAATTCAATCTGTCATCTCGTTTTTAAATGTCTAATTTAATTTCAATGTTATCTCTGTAGGTTCTTATGGCCTAGCAAGGTCAATGTGAACATCTGTTCCTCGGAAAAAATCAATACTTTCGCTTCTGCGCACATCTCACAACATACGGGACATTGGCCAAGGTCAGATACAAAGAAAATTAATAATATCAAGTTAGAAATATGGTCGAGCATAAAAAGTCGTATGAAACTCGCCTATAATGGTAATTAAGAAGCCCGTATGAAAATTATGAAACTCGCTTGCGCTCGTTTCATAAATATCCATACTCGCTTCTTAATTACCTTCATTATAGGCTCGTTGCATAATGTACTAATATATTACAGTTATATGAACACTAATAAATATAATATAATTATTAAAAAATTAGTAAAAGTCAGACATGTTTCGGAGATGCTTCTCCATCCTCAGTGACTTTACCACGACGGCTGGTTCAGGTGATCGAACCGCGTTGTTGCTTGGCTTAAAGGAGACTGCTAGTCTCTATAAACACTGTATAATTGGCCCAAACATGAGTGGTTTATTTTTGAATATCTATGTCTATTATAAAAAAAACTGGAACTATCATTGTGGTACACAATTATTGACAACTCCTTTGCCATCTTCACGGGTTTTTTCGAGCCGCGACAGTAGCTCTATTATTTTGTTTACAATAGGCTAGTGCCTAAGGGAAATTTTAATCTAGAATTTTGTTGACTCCATTTATTTTGTTTAAATTAAGAGTTGACGACTGCCGTTCATTCCGCTCAGCTACTGTAAAACGTTCTCTGTCTCGACCGAAGCGGACGCTCTCCGCAGTTAAGTCGGTCTCGTAACCATGGGAAAAGAAAAACAGACTTAGGCTTACCTTATTTATACATTTATTATTTATTTATTTACTTATGGGTAGCTCAGTTGGTAGAGCAGCTGGTTACGGACTGGAAGGTCCGGGGTTCGATCCCAGGTGGTGACAGGATTTTTTCTCGTTGCCAAACTTTCAGAACGGCCCCAAGGTTCACTCAGCCTTCTATAAAATTGAGTACCGGGTCTTTCCCGGGGGTAAAAGGCGGTCAGAGCGTAGTGCCGACCACACCACCTCATTCTAGTGCCGAGGTCATGGAAAGCATGGGGCTCTACCTCCATGCCCCCCAAGTGCCTTCATGGCATGTTACGGGGATACCTTTACCTTTTACCTTACTTATATATATAGGCCTACATATTTTTTACTTGGTTATTTAACGACGCTGTATCAACTACGAGGTTATTTAGCGTAGGTGGAATTGGTTATAGCAAGATTATATTTGGCGAGATGAGGCCGAGGATTCGCCATAGATTACCTGAAATTTGCCTTATGATTGGGGAAAATCTCGGAAAAAACCCAGCCAGGTAATCAGCCCAAGCGGGAATCGAACCCGTGCCCGAACGCAACTTCGCCAATATATATTTATTTCGCCATCATAGACAGGCTGAATTAAAAAAAATTACCCTTGAGGCTAGATCGTATTTAGTCAATTTATGTGACATTTGCGTTTTGTGTGGATGTAATTGAAGTTTCTTGATTACTCTCGCTGTTGAAGGTTTGGATACTCTTGTTTTCCGAGCTAGACGATTTAAGGGGGAACGGAATTGGATTTTGGATGACAATTTTAACTAATTTTTTTATTTTTACAATATATTATTTGGTTTTCCTTCTTAAAATGGAATATTACATTTAATTTAATTTATTTAATTATTTAACTTTCAGATTTTCTGAGAAGCCGTAAATAATTTTTAATTTCAACGCTCATTCTTCATAAATAATTAACGAATTTTGTCCGGAAAATTGTATAGTTTTGTTTCATTTTACCAATTTATTCTTTGGTTTTTTTTTCTCTTTAAAATGGTAAAGAGATTATACATAGGCCTACTAAAAATATGCCCATGTTAACTTTCGCTTTTGTGACGATGGGGCGTAATATACTGTATGTAGGCTATATATGTCTTATTTTAACGCTCATTTTCCGTAAGTTTAGTTTTTACATACAAAACGAACCCTTTTTCAGCTTCTGTTTTATCTAGGAAGTTGAAATTTTCACGAATTGTTCATTTCGATGTTCTACATGTAGTATTGAAACAATGTTTTCGAATTTTAATTTCACAGATGTTTCAAGATGTAATGTATTGAAAATCGTTGAAAAAGTACACGAATGAGAAATAGCTATTTATGCATGAAGTACGCAAAATAAGGCTATAGTGGACTAATTCAGTGTTCCTGGCCTAGGCGTAAGCAGAGTCCAAAATACGGGATGAGTTTGCTAAAGGTTTTGCGTACGTGGTGCATACAATAGTTTTAGTAAAAGTAAATATAAATATAAATATAAATGTAAGCATAAAAGGTATAGGCCTAGTCAAATGTCATATTCTCAACTCCGTCTGATAAACATAATGAAACAATGTTGGCGTATTAAAACCCTGTTAAAGTTGGTATGACGATTGTCACTGCCGTCTGGATCCGAATCTCGTATAGGCTACGTACGAATACGGATATAGACGGCGGTGCATATTCCGAGCGCTCGTTTCTAACCAACAATACGTACGAACTAGTTTATTTATGAAAGGCTTTGTCTAGTTTTGTGAAAATATGAGTGATAATCCCGAGGGAATTTCAATCCGAACTAGAAACATTGACTCGGAGCTGCTGCCAGCAAAATCTCTGTAGCAATATGAGAAAGAATACATTGTATTCAAAGACTGATGCAGGGTAAACGGTGTTTCATAATGAATCAATGTTGACTTTTATTTGTTGTTATATGATGAAATATTTTGTTCAAAATCCTGTAAAAGTTGGTGTGACGATTGTCACTACCGTCTGGATCCGAATCTCGTATAGGCTGTGTAGGAATACGGATTCAGACGGCACTGCGTTGATTTTGCTCAGCGGTGTAAAAACTCGAGCTGCAGTGATTACATGCGACAGACAGCCTATGAAGTAAGGAGACGGAAGAAAGATAGTTGACATGAAAACTACAACCAGTAGTGGATCCTGTACTAACATCTTGATCAATCCCGCGGATAAAAATCTCAAACTTGCTGTATCAGTAATGTCACTGCTGTCATCAAGATCCAGTGATTAATATACGATTTTTCTTGCTCCTTTTTTAAATTTCCTCTTGAATATAATCAGACATTTTCTAAATTATTCTCTACATACATGGTCGAGAAATTCGTAGTTTTTCAAAATGGACAAATTATTTAAGCTATATTAATCATTACTCTTTTGAGAAATTCTGTTCTATTAAAAGGCTTTAAAACACGAGATATTTGAAACCCCATTAGGTAGCTGACTCCGTTACATTAGCTATCTCATCATTCTCTTCCTGGCTATGATTTAAGACATGTCAATTTCTAGCGATTAACAGTTCGTTGGCACATAATATTGAATCAGTTTCTCTACAATATTATTATTAAATAAATAACTATTAAATAGTTACCCTCATCTAAAGATTAAGAAGATTAAAATTGAGATAAAACCTAACAATTTTATTCTTCTAGGGAGAAGATCTGAAAATATCAAAGTTCATGCACGTACAAAAGAATTATAGAAACACATACTTAGTAGTCAATAATGATAATAATAATAATAATAATAATAATAATACGGTATATTATTATTATTATTATTATTATTATTATTATTATTCAGCGTGGCAGTTAATGTTTCTATATACTCCTAATTGAACCGTTGAGGAAAGTAAACATATTACATTTTATCCGACAGAACAACAAAAAAGTTCTCCTTCTCATTCTTTACGAAACCACCTTTTACTGCTTGTAGAGTCAAAGTTTGTAGAACTACATGATACAGCCACTGCTTGCCTGCAGTACGTGAATGAAACACACAGCAACGTACAGGAAACTCCTCGTTCCCGTTTAAATGTCTGTGATTACACGATGTCACCGCTGATTTTGCTTAAAACGCCGCTAAAGGTTGCCATGACGACTTTAGCGGCCTAGTTCAGTTTTTCGGAGAGATAACAGTCCGAAAAGCAACTATTTTAGAGAGCATGTACTAAAACTTATTTCTCAGTAAGGAAATGAATTAAACTCAAATTACTGTTTCATTTTAAAGTCAAGTTCTGTGTACCATGAGCTGCAAACAATCAACTGTCTAGCTTCAACAGTTTTCGACAAAATTTCCTTACCTAAGACAATTTAACATTTCCAAGATAGGAAATTCCGTATCCCCTTAAAGATTTTCTTCTTCTTGTACCTCGTGTAATATACTCGTATATACGTTTCATATAAAATAAAGTTTTATGCTTACAGTGTCCCAGGAATAAAGTTCCACATTCATTACGAGACAATATAATATTTGAAAATGAGTGTTAGATCACTTCATTGGCTGCCGTTTTCTAGTGAAAAAGACCGTAATTCAATCAATGGCACACTCTGGAAAACGTGTGAAGGAAGAAGCAATAGAAAAGTAGATTTTCTCTAACATTTTCTTAACTACCTTATCGCTTGAGAACTGTGAACGAAACTACGAATGAGTTACAACCAGAGACGTAACATGGAATTTCAGTAATTTAATAATTCTCCTTTAAATTGATTCACTTCAAAATTCATTATCTGTTTAAAACCATTTAATCGTGTGGCGTGAATGAAGCATTCAACAGCAGCACAATTTTATAGTCCCGGGTAATAGGAGATTATTGTAGCGATGAGACATTGACCGAGGATCGACATTCTGTATGCCCAATGCAGGATTGTACACATATCTAAATCTACGTAATCTCCATCATTTGTAATGATAAATTGTTCAGCATTCAGCGCAAACTAATGCAATGAATAAACTAGGAATGTGCATTTGTACTTAAACTGACCGACCGAGTCGTACTCAGCTGTTAGGGCACAGTTTTGAAGCTGAGTAGAAGCTACTGTCTCTTGTTTTATTTCAGTTAGGAGCACAGATATTTAGCAGCTGCTGATGAGATGCAATGTTGTTGTCATCGAAAAGGTGGATTATTCTCTGTATAACAATTTTATTTTCTCTTGGACAATAAATATTTCTTTTTTATTAATTGTATGGCTTAATTCACCAATTTAATGAGGGATGAAGTTACAGGAGAATGGAGAAAGTGACACAACACAGAACTGCACGCATTATATTCTTCGCCTGACATAATTAGGAACATTAAATCTAGACGTTTGAGATGGGCAGGATGTGTAGCACGTATGGGCGAACCCAGAAATGTATATAGAGTGTTAGTTGGGAGGCCGGAGGGAAAAATACCTTTGGGGAGGCCGAGACGTAGATGGGAGGATAATATTAAAATGGATTTGAGGGAGGTGGGATATGATGATAGAGACTGGATTGGTCTTGCTTAGGATAGGGACTGATGGCGGGCTTATGTGAGGGCGGCAATGAACCTCCGGGTTCCTTAAAAGCCAGTAAGTAAGTAATTCACCAATTTCATATACGAAATAGGGAAATCGTAATTTGAAATATTGTTTTGTTTAATTTTGAGTGTACTGCCATTCTGTTGTTTTAAATGCAGACATTAATTTTTAAATAAAATTATTTCATTTGTAGGCTATCATTTCCGGGTATAAGTTATTGAATGTATTTTTAAAATATATTTAAAATTCATTAATCATTTTAAAATAAATCGACTCGTAGATATTGAATATGAACAAAATCTTACTGGTAGTTTGGTGAGGAATCGCTGGGTATAGACATACAGATAGCTATAAAGACTAAAACTACATTCTGGTATCAGAGATGCTAAAGGGATATTGTAAATTATGTCCAGTTATCATTATAACGTGAACTTTCGTCAGTCCTGCGTTTAAATGTGTGGGTTTATGGATTTTCCAAGTTTAATTAGACTATGTCGAATCTCTGATCTCCCTTTATACTCGTATATTTCAAAATCCAACCTGTAATGCACTTCACTCGTGCATATATAATATTTCTTCTTAATCCTCATGAGAGTGAATGTGAAATGGGGGATATGAGCAAATGCTGGGTAACTTTTGGTGCTGGACCCCGGACTCATTTCACCGGCATTATCACCTTCATCTCATCAGATTATAAATAACATAAGAAGTTGATAAAGCGTCGTAAAATAACCTACTAAAATATGAAATGGGACAAAGACACATTCTTTGAAAGCACATGTTGGAGATGATTTATTATTATTATTATTATTATTATTATTATTATTATTATTATTATTATTATTATTATTATTATAATCCTCATTGTTATTATAATCAAGGTTTAAAAGGGAATCTCTTACGAAGATTGGATTCTAGCATTGAAACAAATAATTGAATAAAAACGACGAAGACTGCACGGGAGAAACAGTCAAAATTCTCTTAAGAGTGATATCATCTCATTCAGTACTATATTACTGCAATATTTATGGCTGTTTCTAATGAAAAAGTAGGTAAGGAAGATTGCATCCTTGGTGATAATTCTCTTTTACCAGTTTTGATAAGAAAAACACTAAAGTTTTCTGTAATACATATCATCCTTACGGGAATTGTGGCTTTGATTGTTTTTCTCGCGTACTCTTTAATTCATCTTACCTGTCCATATTTTGTTAATTGATTGCGAAAAGACATTCGACACTGTATTAAGAAACAAATTGTGAGATATTATACAGAAGAAGGATATCCGGAACACTTACGAAAACATACAAAACATAATTAAAATTGTAAATGGAGTGAGACAGGGTTATCCACTAGAGTGTGCACACTTTAATTTATATACAGAGTGACTTACGAGAATTTACCGTCACTTACGGAGTTTATTTCTGAAGACATACTGAGCAAAAATTGTCATATAAACATTGTTCTAATCTCAGTATTTTCAGAGTTACACTAATTTGAATTTGTTAGTAAAATACCTATTTTTGTTTAGATTTAAGGGTAAAAAACATATTACAAATAGAGAATGAAATATTCAGAAGTGTCATTTCTTTAATTGATTAGTGTTCTGAAGCTAAAAATGTGTTGTTAATTCCTTTGAACAGATTTTGTTTTTCAATTTTTAACTAAAAATGACATCACTCTTACGCACTTATCACAAAAATTGTTACACAACATACGACTTTAGGAAGATTCTTAAAGAATTTACAAGAGTGGCGTGATTTGTAACAATTGTTGTGATTTGTAACAATTGTTGTGATAAATGCGTAGGGCTAAGAAAATGTAATTTTGTAGTTAAGAATTAAAAAAAAAAATCTGTACGAAGCAAGTATGGAATCCACGACAAATTTTTAGCGTCAGAATAGCAGCTAATTAAAGAAATGGTACTCATGAATAGTTCATTCTTGATCTGTAATATTCTTTTACCCTAAAAAGTAAAGAATAAAGATATTTTATAAACAAATTCAAATTAATGTAATTCTGAAAATATTGAGATTAGGACTCATGTTTATATGACATTTTTTGCTCAGAATGTCTTCGGAAATAAGCTTCGTAAGTGACGGTAAATCTTCGTGAATCACTCTGTATATTGACCAGCTTATTAAAGATTGCCAGACTAACATAAAGATGTCCTTTTCAATTTATGTAATCTTAAATACCCTAAGGTACGCCGTTGACCAGAAAAAGCGGTATATGATTTATGTAAGATTTTAGATACAATAGTAGCCTACCAGAAAATGAAATAAAATTAATTGATTTTGAGATAAAATAACATGTTAGACGTAATATAATGATAAACAGGAAAATAATAGAAGAAATAACAAACTTCAAGTACTTAGGAGTTAATGCTTCGCATACCGAAGAAAATTACATAAATAAAAGAATAAATAATTTTAGTAGTATAAACGGGACTATAAAAAGTGATAGAGGATTCCTAGGATCCCTGTAATTATGTGTAACATTTATGTTCTCGGTTGGGTGTGAGTGTGTTATTTAAATTTTTAACGGATTGGTTCTTGTTTACAAGGATTGTGAATACGATTAAGAGTGAAGTAAATTTATTGGAATTCGTGTTGTTTTATTAAATAATTATTTAATATTTACATTGGAATTATTGTGTTCCATCTGAATTGGTTTGCTGGATAATCATTAGTGTGGGTCTGTGTTTAGAGAAGTAAGATATATAATTCATGCAAGAAAGTAAGTCTATCCCTTTAAAATTTTATAACATTTTTTATTTGAAACTAGAGCATAAACATTTCACGTTAAAAGAACCATGTGGCATATTGTAAGGTGAGGAGAAGTACACAGTTAAGATTACGTAAAGTTATAATCCTAGTAGTTTTGATCTGCGGCTCTGAGAATTGGACCCTGAGAAGAAAAAAGTAGGCACCAGAAAGCAGAATTCACTGATCGCTAGCTGGGCATACAATGATGGACCAGATTAAAAACTCAGATATCAGGAAGGAATTACAAATCGAAACTGTATTTGGAAAAACAGGCGGCTGAGTAAGAAACCTGTTATTGCACATCCAAAGAATGCAAAACAAATGTTAAGAGATACAATCAACGGGTCATAGATGTGTAGGCCAACGAGTATCAAGATCGATGGACGATCTCCTTTGAAGCAGGAACAGATTAATTACAATTTTGTTAGCATTCTTATCACCATCGTAAAAAATATCGTCCAATATTCACACAGAAATGTTTTCAATACTCTGAACTGGATCATATTGTTGCAGGCCTACTCATCATCATTCACCATCATTCAGGCAAGCTCTGGACGTGGTGATGAGTTGGGGTCTCAATAGATTCGTACCACATCCCTTCAGAGGTCTTCCCAGTGATCTTCTTCCAGTTTATCGGTAAGTAAGGACGTGATCTATTTACACTTTATCAGTAATTAAGGACGTGATCTACTTCCAGTTTATCGGTATTAAGAACGTGACCTACTTCCAGTTTATCGGTAATTAAGGACGTGATCTACTTTCAGTTTATCGGTATTAAGGACGTGATCTACTTCCAGTTTATCGGTATTAAGGACGTGATCTCCTTTCAGTTTATCGGTAATTAAGGACGTGATCTACTTCCAGTTTATTAGTAATTAAGGACGTGCTTTTCTTCCAGTTTATCGGTAATTAAGGACATGATTTCCTTCCAGTTTATCGGTAATTAAGAACGTCATCTTTTCCCAGTTTATCGGCAATTAAGAACGTCATCTCCTTCCAATTTATCGGTAATTAAGGACGTGATCTTCTTCTAGACTATCGGTAATTAAGGATGTGATTTTCTTCCAGTTTATCGGTAATTAAGAACATGATCTCCTTCTAGTTTATCGATAATTAAGGACATGATCTTCTCCCAGTTTATCGGTAATTAAGGACATGATCTCTTTTCAATTTATCCGTAATTAAGAACATGATCTTCTTCCAGCTTATCGGTAATTAAGAACGTGATCTCCATTCAATTTATCGGTAATTAAGGACATGATCTCCTTCTAACTTATCGGTAATTAAGGACGTGATTTCCTTTCAGTTTATCGGTTGTTAAGGACTTGTTTTGGGGATATAAAATTAATTTAGTTTTTTGTCCAACAGTGTTTAACCTGCAGTTTCGCACACGAATTTCATGCCATTGTTATTATTACTTATAAGTCTATGATCTTGCTTTCTGGTGCTCCAGATTCAGTCTTATTGGTATGTTGTACACTCCTAACATCGTATGCTGCTGGACTAATGACTGTTTAGAAACAGAATTAACGATAGGATTGAGTTTTATACAATTTTAGATTTTGTTATTTATGTTCTTCTGCATTTCAATGAAATAATATATCTAAGGTAGGTATCTGAATGTATTGACTTGTTATAGAATTTTATTCTCGATAAGCTATAAATTTTTGCCATGACTTCAGATATTTTTTCAGTAGTGATTTCTTTTTAAATGGTATTTAAAGGGTGTATGATTCTTTGAAGTTCATGTTCGGACTTGGCCAATAAGATTTGGTTGTCTGCATTAAGATTGGTGTCAATATTGGTGTGTCTATTTATTAGCATGTGCTGTCTGCTTGAATTTTTTTCTCCAGGAATTAATCAAAATGTTCATGTAATAATAAAAGAAAGGAGAGAGGTAATAGCCTTGTCGAACTCCCCTGTTGACATCTTTATAGTCCCTATATCATCCCTAATTCTGACGGCTATTGTGTATTTTTATATGTCGAAATTACTTTTAACGAACTGCTTAGATATTCCATTATTTTTAACGCATTATATAATCTTTCTCTCTTTAATTTGTCAAACGCCTTCGTGTAGTCTGCAAATGTGAGATGTGAGTTTCAAAATTGAATTCTCTTCCTTCTTGAAAGAGTAATCATTTCAGTATGAAATAACCATCAGCACAAGTTCTTTTCTTTCGGAAACTGTTTTATTTTTGGTTATCATAATTTCATAAAATTCTTCATTATCATCTTATTGTTGTTATTCTTCTTTAGAACTTAGGTATTTTTACCTGTTCCACCTCCTCTAAAATTGATCTCGCCATTTTTTCTTTCGACTTTCTAGCGACTTTTTCCATTTTGAATTATAACTAATAACTGTTCTTGAAAAACGTCTAGCTGGCATTCTATCAATATGATCCTTGCAATTCTTTTGATATTACTTTATGATCTGTACAATAAAGAATATATTTTAAAACTGAGCTAAGTAAACTGATTTCTTCTGTAATTTTTGTGTGTTCTTAAATTTTCTTTTTTGAAAATTAAAATGGCAATGACTTTATGCCAGTCTCTGAGGTATTTTTCTTTTGACTTAAATTTATAAATTTTAAGTATTTCTATAAATTTTGGGACACTGAATCTGAAGAGATCCATATTAATTCCGTTTCGTCCAATTAGTGCTTTTTAACTTACACGAGCGCTGTTACTAACTCAGATTTATACGGTTAAATTGTTTTAAAGTTTAAACATGTAATAATCTCCTCCTTCAGAATAAATAATATTTAAGTTGTCACGTCTTAATTCTTAACTGTAAACCAGTATCCAGTATTACACCTACAAGTGTAACAGAACAGCTTCGTAATGTATAGAATATGATTCAGGGTTGCCTTTAAGACAACACGATATGAACATAAGACCAGTGATACACACAGTCTCTGTGGACGGGAAGTAAATATCCACTTCTTACTAGAAAACGAACCCCAGACCGCTGAATTCGTAGTTCTATTATATGGACCAAAACGAAGAACAAAAAGAAAGCTTTTAATGAAGAGTGAATAATATTTACTTAGTTTCAGAATTGCTACATAAATCCATTTTGTGCACTTAAGTTCGAAACAGTCAGAGTACTCTCTTCTGTCTTGTTAACATTGGAGAAACTGGTTTGGATACCAACGGAAATGGATTCAATGACGAATTGTCCTTCATAAACATGTAGGGTGGGTCCGATGCTTCATGTAGAAGTAGTGAATGATGCATGTGGTTCACTGGAGTACATTTTGTATAATTTTCTGAAACATTTATTCACGTCTGTAGAATTAAAGGCAGAGAGTTATAAGTAGGAACCATATTCTGTTGCAGGTCGTACGGAGATAAGGTTAGACCATTGCGTGACGCCATATTTGGCGCGTGACACAGGTACTATCCGGGTACACTTGCATCTTGTTTTATTGCAGTTGACATTTATTCATGATTCAAAACTAGATCTCGAAGACTGTTGAAAATGCATTCTACTGATAAAGACTGATACTTCGATGACCTTTTTTTTACCATTCAAATTATTTGTTCCTTTATTTAATTTATTTTTGTTGGTACTGGCAGAGTTAAGGCCATAAGGCTTTCTCTTCCACTCAACCAATATAAAAATACATAGCAAATATAAGTAACATGAATCAAAACACAATGGATAATAATAATAATAATAATAATAATAATAATAATAATAATAATAATAATAATAATAATAATAATAGGAGCAAAACGTAGATGTGTTTAGTTACATGTAATTCTAAGAATTAAAGTATTACAATTTAGTCTTAAATAAGGTAATATTTGGATCGAGGGAATGATTAACATAATGAAGGAAAATTAATATATTAAAAATAAATATTCTGCAAAAGTAATATTTGGAGAAGTATCATATTCTAGAGACAAAAAAACAGTCCTGTTGACAATCGGCTTTTGAAAGTAGTCAACATCTGACAGCCCTTTACACTAAGTACAATAAACTACACTATTTTCACTGTCGTAAAGACTGAAGGCTTACATTGATCAAACACATTATTTACACTATTGTACACAATTTAAAAAATAAGAAGGCTATAGTATTATGACATAAAATATCCTACTTTACAATACACAACACTGTACATAAGCTTTTCTTTTTTTTTTAGTTGGTTATTTAACGACGCTGCATCAAGTACTAGATTATTTAGCGTCGATGTGATTGGTAATAGCGCAATGATATTTGGCGAGATGAGGTCGAGAATTCGACAGAGATTACCCGACATTTGTCTTACGGTTGGGGAAAACCTCGGAAAAAACCCAACCAGGTAATCAGCCCAAGCGGAAATCGAACTCGCTCACGAGTCCAACTCTGGATCGGAAGGCAAGCGCCTTAGCCGACTGAGCTACGCCGGTGGCTTGTATATAAGCTTAATAGTGTAAATAATGTTCGATCAATGTGTAAAAAAATAACTGCTGTAGCCGCCACCGAAAATCGTGGCTCTAATACAGCCTTTCTCTGCCGCACACACTACCTTCTTCTGTCATTCACACTTCTCTCTCCAAAGCTACAGTCAGGATCAGCTTACTTAATACCCTAAGGGTGAAACCTAACCATTTTTCCATATTACCACATATGCTAGTGAATTACAGTGATTTTCTAGCTCTCAGGTTGAATTTTCTTTTACCAACTTCGTTTCGAATTTCAGGTACTGACAAATACTACAACTGGTAGTTATTTTGTAACTACGAGTATTATGTTGGAAGCAATAATTTCGATTTGCAGTATAGAAAACTGATAAAAATGCAAGAAAATACATTTTTAGGTTAGGTCTCATGAATCGTAAATTCTGTAGCCAAAGCAATAAATTTCATGTCAGACAAAATACATTTTAATACTAGATCATACTAGTCCTAATGACTAACATAATATGCGAGAAGTCTAGGAAGAAAACGTATTATTTCATAAATTATTGAATGATTTAGGAAACATCTCGCAACATGAAGATGAGATGTGGTAAATATAAGCAATACATTGTTATTGTTAATAATAATAATAATAATAATAATAATAATAATAATAATAATATATTAATAATATAATATATTAATAATTTATTATTATTATTATTATCATTATTGTTATTATTATTATTATTATTATTATTATTATTATTATTATTATTATTATTATTTCATTACGTAGCATTGTGATTTTACCCTCTTCGATAATATATGGTATTAGTTGGCAACACGAGATGGCCAAATTAGAGTTTTAGGAACTACACTTACGTGATCCTCACTATACTTACAGTACAGGTTTCTCTTTTGTTGACACTTGAGAGGGAATAGCGGTGAGGAAGGATTTTTCCATGAATTTGTAAGAAAATATATATGCAGTTTTTAGCATAGCAGTTCCAAGGTAGCCTAATGTTCCCACTGCGTGGACATACTGGAGATCTGTATACTTTAAAACTGTAGTGAGACCGATATTATTTGAAATAGGTTTTACAGAAGAACGTATGTTTTTAATAAGGATGGAACATTCGAATCACGCGAATTCTGAAGACGATTCGAATCCTCGTGATTTATCGTCATTGAGCGCTTTCGAATCGTTACACACACACAAAAAAAGCTAAAACTTTAAATAGATTAGTTTTAACTGAATTGACCTCCAACAGATGTGTTCACTAACCCAAAATGTCTATTGTTGCAATTTCGATGGTACCCGGATCACCTGTATTACCTTATGACGGTGCAATGTGCCATATTATTTGACGGGTAGGCCTATATTTTTTTCGAAAACTATTCTTAAATTTCTTTTTCATTAATCACAGACTTATAATTATCTTCAATTAAAAATTTAATTTGAAGTAGTTTTTCCTCCTTATTCCCTTATAATATTACAAGCGCATTATTATTATTTTATAGTAATTATTATATTATTTTATTCTTATTATTAATATCGTTTAGAAAGATTCTAGATTCGAGGGATTAGAAAAATTTTAAGATTCGAATTCGACAAAATTTTGAATTCGTATCACTCTAGCTTGTAACAATAATAAGACTGCGTGGAGACCATATGAAGGCAAAAAATAGGAAAGATTGGGGAGTGATGAGTTTGCAGTGAAAGACCTGCCTTTGGGAAGAAAACTATGAATGAAGAAATTACAACGACGAAAATGGTGTTAGTGTAATAACTTTTAAACTCCTACGTTAGAAAAAAAACTTTAAATAAATGTTCTGGGGGTCTTCTTGCACTTTTAAAAATTTCTTACGAACAATTATGTAAGGGTAAATCGTTTTGTAGTGTGTTCGAACCTCAAATTTATGAAAGAAATAACTGGATCAGTGGATGTAAAGTCACAACAAATTGTTATGTTTTCCGTATTTAATCTCTGCTAAGAGTGTGATGCTAGTTGGTTGTGTGATTTAAATAATAAAACACAAATAATAATTTAAAAAATATGAAGAATCTATGGTTCATAAGAATTCAACCCTGGACCTATCAATGCTTGAAAAAAATATATCGGGGAAGAACTCGACACTGGGTTCAGGAGGAATACTGAAAGGCATAATGGCGTGGTGAAAAAAAAAAAAACTTTGATTTCAACGATAGTGGTAGTATTTTCAACAAAATAGAGAGAATGCTGGATTTTCACTACAAACATTCAACAATAACACCATCCTGTTCCACATTATTGCGATAGGTGATCGTTTATTTGGTACTTATAGTCTTATTTTATACAGGATGTTAAAAAAAGTATCCAATATTTTAGGAGGTGATAGCATGCATCAAAACAAGAAAATAATGTCTAATAAACATGGGTCCTACGACACATACTTTCTGAAATGTGAACACTTGTTCATAGGAGGTGCTCAACGTTAGGCCTATGTCCATTTATGGCAATGCATTTTTCTGACCTACAGTACAGCAGGCTACCAGATAATCATACCGTAGTTGATACACCTGGCATGGAATACTGATACGTCGCAAGGAATACTGAAAAGAAAAGTTCGGTTGAGGATATGAGCGGGGTTCAGCAGAGATGGTGTTGTGAATTTTCGTAATCAGTACGTATGGGCTGATGAAAATTCCCATGCAATTGAAGAAACAAGGCATCAGTACCGATTCTCAATCAACGTATGGGCAGGCGTTCTTGGCGGTAGATTAAGAGCCAGATGGTCTATGGCGAGTTCTCGGCCTCATTTCATTTCACCCCCTTTGGCCTGATTACCTGGTTGGGTTTTTTCCGAGGTTTTCCCCAACCATGAGGCAAATGCCAGGTAATCTTTTGGCGATTCCTCGGGCCTCACCTCATCTCACTACATCTCGCCAAAATATTGTACAAAATTGTAGAAAATTACAAAATTGTAAAACTGTATAAATTGGAAAATATTGTAAAAAATGTAAAAATTTGTAAAAATTGTAATTGTAATATTGTAAAATTTTGACTTGTTCCACATCTTAAAGCTTCATTGCTAATGTAAGATCTATGGAATATAATAAATGAAATGAAAAAAAAATGAAATGAGGACTTTCTAATTAATGCATTGCCTACCTTGCTGGAGTGTGTGCCATGTCAGCAAAGACTACAGATGTGGTTCATGCATAATGGCACACCAGCATATTTTTTCCGCAATGAGCGTGAGCACCTGATGCTGACATTTCAAGACCGCTGGATTGGTTGAGGGGGGGGGGGCACACCTTGGCCTGCTCGTTCCTCAAATCTAAATCCCCTAGACAGACTTTTGGTTATCAAGAACAACCAGGTCAGTTTTAAAGAGTGCGTGATTCCTTACGCCAAAGGGCAGAGGAATGCATTGCCATAAATGGACGTCACATTGAGCACCTCCTATGAACAAGTGTTCAGATCTCAGAAAGTATATGGACTTTTTTCCCTTGTTTTGGTGCATACTAGAGTCGACGGCAATTCGGAAGGCGGTAGTCGCTAGCTTCTGCGTCGAGAGAGACAGATAGAGAGGGCAAGGCATCGTTCAACATTGCCACATCGTACTTCACGTGCAATACAAATAGCACAGGAGAGAATTTAAATTATCAAAAGATAATAATGACCTTAGCCGTTACTGTAAGCATGACACCAAACAAACCCTCTTTCCTTCACTAAAACTATTCTTTGCACGGTTCTCAATCCCACACCACATGCTTCTGCAGTCGTTTCTTGCGCGTTGGCAACGTTGCACCCAGCATTAAGATGGCGGCAGCGTTCTGCTCGTTAACATTTTTAAAATAATTATATTGTTTAAACACTATTTTCCGCTTCTGCCTGTGCAATACTTGTCTTTTTATAGTCTCTTCTTCCATTTATTTATCTTACACACACACAGTAAATGTTATTTTTACTTATTCAATGTATTAAAACATTCACACGTGAACAAACGAACTCGGGAAATACTTGTTACAGACTGATTCTAAGTGGTTCTACTGTACAAGCTTGTAACGTCACATACCAGAAATGCTACGGCGCATATACTGGTTGACCGCCTTCCAAAATGCCGTATAGTCTAGCACTTCCTAAAATATTGGATACTTTTTTAACATCATGTATATGATATATATATGATATAATAGCATTACTTTTTCGTGAACATGAACTTGTTCCCAAATAAAATAATGCTGTAACTTTTGAGTGTTAATTAGGCCTATATTACACTATCAAATTTCTGTGTCACAGAGTATGATAAAATGTTTGATCAAATATATGTGATCAAATGTAAGATTTTGATTATATTACGCTATGTCAAAACTTTGATCATATCTTTCATCACATTACTAATAATGAATCCAAAAACTCGCTATGCTTGTTGTAACTGTAAAATATGCAGTAATGTTTATTGCATCATTACTAAAGAAAGCAAAGAAAAAATGTATTTCGTCGGCTTAGAGTCTAAACCTGCTAACCAACAAAAAGGAACTTTTACAGTGGGAACAAAAACTGAGTATAAATTAAGTCTGAAACTTTAGGACCAAATCCAAAGTACAGTTTCAGAGTTAATTTATACTCAGTTTTTTGTTTCCCCTGTTAAATTTCCTTTTTGTTAGTTAGCAGGTTTACAGTCTAAGCCGATGATTGGGTTAGAGATTGGGGTAGGGAGAAAGATACAAAAGGAATCCATCAAACTCTACTGACTGAGAGAACTTCAGTATGAAGATGTGAAATCCTATATATACTAGTATTTAATAATGGATGATAAAAACATTTCATGTGACTCATAATGTGATATTAAAAGTTTTGTGTTTTTCACAAACCATGTGTACTTAATGTCCGTCATTTTCTTTCTTCTCAGTCACAGATTTTATCAAAGGTATGATGATGACCATAACTTTTATCGCAGAACTATGTCGTAGCTAGATGTGATTAAAGATGCTATATTACACTGTAAAAGATTTTATCATATATATTTTATCAAACTTCTGTGACACACTGCCACTGCTACTAAGCCATCGTCAGAATTTTAACATGTGTGGAAAATGACGAAAAACGAACAATTTAAATTACCGGTACCTCTTAATTTGGAAAATCCCTATATTTAAAAAGTATCCTACCTTTTGAAAAACCCTGTAGCTACATTTCAGCAATGCATTTTGAGTGCCCTGTTGTTCGTAACGCACGCAAGCCTCGATCGTACGACCAACATCCTCGTGCTTTTCTCCTCGCCTTCTTTTTAGTGCAGCCCGAAGTTGACCGACGCTGCGCTCGGCTGGGCTCGGCCGTCGGCACAGCACGTCACCCTGGCTCATTCGGCTTACGTGCGTCGATTCGAACGGAGCTTGCTGTTGCTGTGACGGAGTTCGCGCCCGTCCAAGTTCGTAAATATTTGAGCGTCCACGATGTTATAGTTTGTGGTTACTTTATTTTCGTTATAAGACATTCAGGTGTTTTGGTGCTAGCATGCCTTTCTTTTTTATTGGTATTTCAAAACTTGTGCGTGGCATGGAATTAGTTTTTATTGCTGAAATATATTTCATAATCATATAACGACATGCTCTTGTTGCTTCGGGTGGTTTTATTACTATAATTCACACATTTAACAACACAATTCACTACATTGACGTTAACGGTTCCATCTCGATATCTCGTAACACTGGAAGCGATTTAATATCTGTGAATTTCGTTCGTTCAATAATAATTTGTGTTACACTCACTTTTTTCTCTTTTCTTCTTTTAACCTGCATGTTTATTTCAATTTATAACTTTTATACACATCGAGGAATAAAACTTTCTAATTAAATTTTTATATATTTTTAAAAAATGTGAATAGAGTAAACATTTTAACTGAATTATCTGCAACTATGTTTGCTTTGAAATATATTTTTCTCAAGTTACAGTTGGCACCACCGCAGATTTTGCCATAATCTTGTTAGTTTATTGAGCATAGTACAAACTGGATTAACTTCGTCTGACTTTTTCCTACACGACAAAACCCTGAAGGAATTTCACTTCCCACAACACAGGAAAGCAATTCCCTAACTTAATTTTCACTGCAATATAAAAAAGAAAGTAATTATAAGCATAGAGTCTAGTCATGAAACTCCGGGGAACGTTCTCACTAGAGTTGTGTACTCACAGGGAGAAAGTCGCGAATTTGGGCTGAAAGATTAAGGAAATTTTTGTAACTGTTTACCCATTAATTACAAAAATTACTGCGAAAAGTAATTCGGATTCTAAAACAAATTTGTTTTCAAAGAAAAAGAAAGGCACATATAGAAATCTTGATTTTTTTATTTGTAATAACTTTATCAGTGAGATTATATAGACTTTTTTTATTCAGAGTGAATGTCACGATGGTAGGAGACGAAGAAGATTGTTCAGATCCATGCATGAAACATGAGATTCCGGGCTGAGAAAGTTATAACAAGAAGCAAGTCTGGAACGAACGACTGGGATTGAAAATTGGAACATATATATGTGCGTGTGTTAACCCTTCCTCCCCTACCTGTTGCCGGAAATTATTTTAGTATATTATCATAGTGATCATTCTGGTCGTTATTTCAGGTCATGAAATCGTGCGGTTTAAATGACTCTTCGTGCAAGGATTCTTTTGGAGCGAATCAAGTTCCGAAGGCGAGTGAGAATATGTACGGTTAATTGTGAAAAAAATTTAGAGTTGAATTTTTGAAGACAAAGATGGAATTTGATATTGATATGTGAGGAAGAGAGAGACAGATGTAAGAATAAAATAGAACTTATTTTTGCAATTGACAATTAACAAGAAATGTAATAAATTAGTGAGCATATTTTGGTAACAAAGTAATCGATATTTTTATGAGACGACAATTTTTGTGCGTTTGTATACCAATAAATTTGAACTAAACAGCTGATAAAACTTTTCTCGCTTGCAACATTGTTGAAAATATATTAGAGAAGTTCCAGCGTAACAACACAGCAAAGAAGCCTTCAAGAAAAGAGAAAAAATAATTGTGGATTTGAATTAGAATTTTTCTCCAGTTTAACCCTCTTCCTGGGAAAGTTTGTCGTAATATTTGAAGACACAAGAACCGGCACCGTATGTTTCTTCCTACACCGAAAACAAATCGTCGTGTGAATTACCTGAAGATATCCGTTTTGAACACCCGAAATAATTTTTGTTTGTTTTTTTGCGTGTGTGTGGTTTTGATATCCGCGGAATAATATCACAACCAGATCCTGTACCTGTTGCAGCTAACCCTCCCCCATTACAAAAAAAGTATTTCCCCTTGTGGATGAGCACCATGAGGGGGGTGAAAAGAGAATGTACGTCATCTTCCCCGCTGAAGAGGTCGTAGAATTAACGCTAGGAGGAATAGTTTCACAACAGAACCTCCAGCACCATCTGTTGCAGCAGGAACAAGGAACTAGCACCTTCACATTGCTCCATCGGGAACTTGGAGAACAGCAGAATCTCCAGCACAACCAGCCGGCAAGACGAGGTGGGACTTGACATTGGCTGCCAGATCTCCTTTTTATCCTGGTGTGATGTTTTCTTCTCTTGACTCACATTGCTAACTTGTTTTCTTACTAATATTCTTGGTTTTAGAATGTTACTTCTAATAATCCCCTTTCCTTTTTAATAGGTTGTAGGCGATGTGAACAAGGTTGATTCTTATCTTATCTTTCACGCACTTATCTCTTATCAGGAGATCATTACTTCGGTTTTCAATTAGATTTCCTTTTTCTTGCAGTAGGTGATGAATAGAAAGAAAATATATTTTATTATTTTGTAAAGAGGTATCACGGTTTATAAAATGCTATAATTTTTTTTTCAGTCAATTCTTATTATGTACCACATTGATGGCCTTGTTCGAGTATAATTTATTTTTTATGAATATCCATATACATATTAATAACATACATAACAAAGTGAAAATTATTACTATGATCTCTGCTAAGTTTTAGGAACCTTGGTACTAACGTCTTTTCTGACACATGACAGAAAGAATTAAATTTAGTTTACATTTATTCGCATGTTTCATTCAATTACCAATGTTCCACGGAGCACCGGCCGGTTTTTTGTGCTACCGATATTTTAGCCACAGTCTACTATATACAGTCACGAATGTTGAGTTTTGAAGGTGCTAGAAACAATAGACTATGCCAGTACTATTTTGCATTGCCCGTAATGAGGCGATATTAGCGATCCTAGTGGTGAGCAACTATCTAATGTTTGCATATTTACTACGTATTGAGCTTCGTGACTGTATATACTAGACTGTGTTTTAGCCATGAGTCGACGGACAATTTTATGCAATGCTTCGGTTATTTTATTATAATGCGGCATTCTTAATGTATCTCTTAAGTCTAAAACTGAGATTTAAAAAAATTAAAGAAAAAATGAGCGTAGAATGTAAGAGATGTAGAAGTGGAAATTGTTCACCTGTAAATTGGCCTACGTAGTAATCTTTTTAAATGTTCATGCAATAGCAGACAATAAATTGGAGTTAACTTTAACATTTTCATTGTCATTACTGTTCAGAATTTAAAAGTAAAACAATTTAGGACCTAACATTCTAAATTTATTAAGTGCCAGAAACAACTTTATGAGATATTGATGAAACAAACACTGCACAATGCATGTTGAGATAACTACAACACCGTCTTTTGGCGCACGAATTTGTCATTTACAGTTGAGCTACGACAAAGACAGCTTAGTACATGATATTCTGATATGAATGTTCCTCCCTTAGATTGAATAAAACGAAATTTGAAAAATTTACACTTAGCATATTTAGAATGTTAGGTCTTAAATTTGTTTCTGATAGTTGAAATAACTTATATATGAAACATAAAAAACAAACTGATTGCTTATAAATTGTTTTTTCAAATATTTTGTGAGTACTGTTACTTTATCTAAAGCGTCTATACGGTAAACTACGATTTAATTCTAAATCATTCAGACCAGTTGAATCACGCATTGCACTCGTTGATTATCCGTGATGTAGGAACATTCACTAAATCGTTGACACTTTGTAACTGAACTTCAGAAAAGAGGTTAGAAAATGCCTTTTTCCTTGACTTACATTCTCGCACTCGTTCCAGTCTACTCTTTTTTGGCTCAATTTTCGGCGTTCATTTATTTGCACGCTTTCTTTCAAGCCATCCTCTCGTTCGTTCAGTCCCTGATTTCAGCTTATTATTTTCCACCAAAAAGCTTTTCAACAATGCCATTTTGCTCATTGGTTTCGACTTACAACTGCACAGAAGACCGCTCCACTTGCACTAATTTATGCACTAATTTGTGTAAAATCTTAGAAAACTGAAATCCTCAGCAAATGTATTTATTTTATAACATAGCAACGTATATACAATCTCATAGCAAAAACAAGCAAAGGTCTCTTAAAACGTTCGCTAGAGAATGTTGTTGCACAGCTTTCGACTCATATTCAGTCTAAAGAAGTTTCACTTAAAAAATAGCTCATTGTAGGTATACAACTACTATTGTATCGACAACTTTATATATATATATATATATATATATATATATATATATATATATATATATCAATTTTTACTGAATATTCAAGAAAACATTTTGAGAGCGATGTATTTCATTTCAATTACTTTAGCACGTAACATTTTTTAATCAGAGAGCCGTCACTAATTTAGCTTTATTTTCTCTTACTTGATCTTTCTTTCAATTTGCAGATTATTATTAGTATTCTATCAGACTGGAAGGTTTACAGATTTCTGTATACGATGACGTTCTGAATTCTAGTAGCAAAATGAGTTGATGTTTATTCACACTCTCTTCCAATCTAATGACACTTGCCTAAATTTAATGCTTTACAATTATTTTGAATTGACAAAGCCTTTTAAAATTTTGACTTTAGGGATTACCTCAATTCTCAGTATTGTCCTTAATATTTTGATCAATTTTAAACAAATAAATTCAGTCACGTGAATAGAACATGACGAATATTCACTACTCACATGTAAAGCAACCCAGAGCAAACACAGGATAAGAACATACCCGGATGATAATTTTATTATCCGCTATGAAATTTTTGTCATTCGCGATAATTTTTATTATAAGAAAATATTGTTGGACTTTTAATCGTATTCTGAGATAGTCGTTTGAAAACTACTTGCAGGTTCAGTATTTAAAGGTTACTCTATTTTATTGGATCCTGGAAGGCTTAACGAACCCACAGGTAGGAGAAACTTCATGTTTTGGACAATACAACCACAGTCTAGTACATACAGTCACGAAGCTTGAGTGTATGAGGGTACTAGGAACAATAGACTGTCCTGGTACTATTTCTCATTATATATACTGAGGCGATAGGTAGCGATCCTAGTGGTTAGCAACTATCCATGGATGCATATTTACTACGTATTGAGCTTCGTGACTGTATATACTAGACTGTGGTACAATTCTCTTCGGAAATGTCATCAGAGATATTAAGTTTCAACACATTGCTATAAACCGAAGTTTCATCTTTCCGTTCTTCCACCGCAAGTATAGACTATGTCATAAGCGTTTTCCGTTATTAAGACTATCTTTCTAACGTAGCCTAGGACAACTAACTATATGTCGACCTTTTGGTTAATATTGTTTGGCAAGCGTAAAGGAATCCATTGTTTCTTACTTATTTGTTGAAATAATTTTTGTTTAGATTTGTCTATTTTTCATATTAAACTATTCAATTAATTTCTGATGTCGTGGTTACAGAAATGGTAATTTAATTTACAGAATATGGTAGGCCTATAGTCCCCAATTAGTCTTAAAAATCTCGTCTCAACAATTTAAATTATTTTTCCCTCGATCTGTTCAGAGCAAAATTCTTACTGTCACAAAGTCAGAAGTGAAATATTAATAACCTTATAAAATATAGCATTGTTTCTGTACTATCTCTATTTTCGGTTTTATGTAGATAGCTCTATACATACGTATTCTTGCTTCCAGACTTCGTGGTCCTGGGTTCGATTTCTGAGTACGGCTCTCGGGGAATTTTCCATGAACAAAAAGTTTCCTGAGTGTTTAGAGACCGGAAAATTGTATAAAAGCGAGTGTGATTTCGAATGTCCTGTTTTATTAATTAAACACTCTTTTAAAACATAAATTAAAATATATGGGGACTGTCGCTGGGCAGAAACCTGAATAGGCCTACACGTTTCAACATCATCATTGTTGACATATATAACGCCGTAAATTAGCACAACCAGATATCACTAATAGACATGTTTAAATTTAGTCTTGTTTCGTTTTAAAACTTAGATAATTTGGTCTATTTCGAACTCGGGAAGATTTATTTAACCAACATTTAGACATTCACAAATGACAACACTGTGTGGTAAAGTATTGAGCAATGTTCAGGATTACTGCTTAAGAGAATAAAAACCAAATACAAGACGCTGACCTCAAATTCCTGTCAAAGAAAGGTTAGTTTTCACTGTTACACATGAAAGTCGAAATTTTATCTGCGGTTACATACACCAGAGATTGAATCAAGTTTCTTTATTCTGCTCAAATTCGTCACAGTCACTTTCTTGAATATCTATTATATTCGTTATGTCGCAGTTAAATTATCAGTACTTCGTTGTATGTATAGTCTCTGCGGCAATTTACTGCTAGAGCGAGGATTTATCTTTTTTTTTTTTTTTCCCGATCCCGGTGCAAACTGAAGTAGGCGTAATGCTTGTGATCAATAAGATAGTTTCCAACATAAACTTCATTTCTCATTTTCACCTTCACGTTTCACATTTTCAAAAATAAAACAGAGTACGTAAATCTCAGGTGATGACCAGATGAAGATGGGCAACTAGGTAATAACTTTCTATCCGTATAACACTTCTCACTACCAAGTACTGGTGCTAGTCGGAGGCATTCAGTAGGCGAGACTCGGTAGTGTTATTCGTTGGTCTGAAATTCTGGTGACCACTGGGGAAATATTTGAGTCTCTTAGTGGCTTCTGATATTGTACATCCACCCGTAGGAGTCTGCCATGTCACGTTATCACATCCTCCTCTCCTACGGGATCCACTATTCATTTTTATGAGCGTTTTCGCGTTTTATGTTGTTTGCCTCATACATACAGCTCCTGTCTTTCTAAATACCGCGGTGTCTTCGGCCATTTAGTAAACTCTTATTATTGGACAGGTGGTCAGTCTGTCGCTGAAGATAACTAATATGTCGAAGGGAGATGATTAAAGGTTATTCTGGTTATAAGATTGAGTTGGAAATGGATTGCGGTTCTTTGTGTTTGATACGAAATTTATCAGAAGGGACCTGGGAAATTATAAAAAAAATCCGATTCAGGATAGTCTATCCTTGGAATCGAACTCTGCATCTCCCGGATACAAGACAGATGTGCTAACTATAAAACTAATGTGATATGCGATCTTATGTTTACAATGTATCGATTAATTGTCGTAATGCTTAACGGACTTCGGTTTGTACGATTGAAATCTTCATTACAGGGTGATCCGTTTGAGAAGGCATGAAATAAGAACGCTGTAACACAAGCATGCCCAGCCGGGGCAGATTTACCTTGAACGAAGTGCAACAGTGACGTAGAATCTCAGAATAGCATGCAGGCACACACTTAAAAGATATTCTACGTCACTATAACACTTCGTGTGCAGACTAGAGTTGCCCCGCCTGGTCATGCCTGTGTGACGTGAGAACGGTTAACATTTGTTTTTCAGCAATTTGTAACTGCGTTCCAGAAGGATGGGAGTTTTGACAACATTAAACCTCAACGTGCCCACCATTGTGCAATACAAACACAATTCATATAGAGAGGTTAATTCCTCCTATGTGTCATTTTACTGTAAATCTCAGGATAATTTTCAAAAGTTGAGAGAATTTTGCTTCGAGTCATCAATAGGGACCGGATTTTTATGTAATTACATATTATTTTCCATTCAACCTAACCATATATAAATCTTTGCGAATCTTGTAATTACCATTAATATAATCAAATTTGATACTACCTACATATTTCACATATTTACCCCACATTACATATTATGGCTTGATGTTACATAAATCTACATATTTAGGGGGTTTATTCATTTTTACTTCTCTAAAAGGAAAAAAAAAAAAACTTCCGTTAGGGAAGTTTACAATTTGAAATACACAGATTTAAAAAAAAAAACCTTTTTACCTACCCAAGAAAAGATATATTTCGGCACGAAACACAACGTCCTTAGTTCCAGGCAAACAACAGTTATTAAATGCCTATAGTTTGAGGTTTTAGTAGGTACTTTGTTTCTTACAGAGAGAAGCTAAAATGTATGTGTCTCACATCTCCTCTTATTTTCTCCTAATCCAGTAAAGCGAAACAGTGCTTGCAGTACTGTTGTGTCATTCATTTCACTCAGTTCTCTAGTTTTAGTACTTACAGTATAAAGTGCAAGTGAGTTTATCTACTGCTTTTAACTAACTAAAAAGGTCCCTGTATCTTCAATCCTAACGACAAAAATAAAATCATGGATTGCGATGGTCGAAGGTTTCACTACAGATGGAAAAATTGCAATGTGTAGAGTATGCGGTAAAAAAGTCGGGTGCTCTATGAAATCACAACTGGAGATTCTTACCTATCCTATACCTGCCATATATTGATATTAAATATTTTCATGATTTTACATATTTTGGTACATATTCAACTTATTTTTCTTACATAAATATGTACTTATTTCACACCTTGATGTTACATAAAAATCCGGTCCCTAGTCATCAATATCTCTATATCCTTAGCTTACTGCATATGTACGTATCTTTTTCAGACGAGCAAATGGAGTAGTGTCAAGTTTGGAGAATTTGGAGGCCACGTAATTTGTCCACCACGACTTCACTAGTTGACGTCTAATGTTCAGAGCTAGGAACTTTGTACTTCATCTACTAACATTAATTTTAGATATCTTGGTCAGCCCTGAATTATTTATATGACATTCATTGGATTTGACTACGTTAAGTTCAAAGTTGAATTTGATCTAATACGGGTATAAACGCAGTGACGTAATTAGATTGCAGACTGACAAGGGTTTGGGTAAAACTTGCTGATAATGTGTGTGATAGGATAATTGACTTATACCATGTAAGATATTGCTCCGCTGGTACCTGATTATTGATACAAACTTGTATTGTAGGCCGTTATTAATGACGTTTGTATGAAATGTCTGGTGAATATCGACTTTCCACGCTAGAAACCCACGTTCATATGGGCTGCTTGGTCGCCAAGTGGTGTACAAAATCAGAATTTATCGAAATAGACTTAGTAGTGTCATCGTATTCTCCACATGAAGAGTAGTATTAATTTGACAAGTGAAATAAGTCCATAATACATGAATCTACTAACAGAGAGCATTATAAGTTTGAGAACAAAATTATTTTTCGCTTCGCATTTTGTATCCGGTGAAGTCAGTCACTACCGCTGCTGTATTGGGACGGTCAGTCTTGCTTTTATTCCATCACATACATAGTCAACAGTAAGCAATGCCATTAACTTTGGAGGGTTATTCTTTGAGATATTTCAAACAAAATGGTTTAATACAATTTTGCTCCTTTTTGCTTCTTTTCCGACATTAAAATTGTTTTATATGAAATAAATAAATAAATAAATAAATGAATGAATGAATGAATGAATGAATGAATGAATGAATAAATGAATAAATAAATAAATAAATAAATAAATAAATAAATAAATAAATAAATAAATAAATAAATAAATAAATAAATAAATAAATAAATAAATAAATAAATAAATAAATAAATAAATAAATAAATAAATAAATAAATAAATAAATAAATAAATAAATAAATAAATAAATCTTCCTCAACTTGGTGAGGTTGCCAAAGACAAAAAATGTTAAACAGTAACTTTTAAAATGACATTAAAAATGTCTTACATTGAATTTGTTTATACAAGAAAATAAAATTTGCAATAGATAATATTTCACATAATGAAAATTTATAAAACTACAGATAAAAAAATGGACTGAGAAAATGCAACTGTAATTTGAATTGAAATTGAAATGTCGCCGTAAAATCTGCATTTCCCGGTCGGGGCAAGTTACCTGATTGAGGTTTTTTCCGGGGTTTTCCCTCAACCCAATATGAGCAAATGATAGGTAACTTTCGGTGCTGGACCCCGGACTTATTTCACCGGCATTATCACCTTCATCTCATTCAGACGCTAAATAACCAAAGCTGTTGATAAAGCGTCGTAAAATAATCTACTAAAAAATCTGCAGAGAACTATTCAAAGCTATAATAGAAATTTCCTTAAGTGTTGTTGTTGGGACTCCAAATTTATGACAGAATGACACAAATTGTTTTGTTATGGTCCCTCTAGCGCCCATCATTAATCCGATGACTTCTATATCCCTGAGTTTATATGATGTTTTGTAATAAGGGATAGTGAGTTCATAAATTCTCCTTTTCTCTAGATTAACTTCCTCAGGTTGATTCTGATGCGTCTCGAATTTGATGGTCGGATCCAGAATATAACCTTTTGTCTCTCCAGGTTTAAATGTTATAATATCAATACGCCAATGACTTCCAGTATCCGCTATTCCATGGACTTCTTCATAGGTAGTGTAGCCATTGGACGTAAGGCATGTTGCGATTACAGACCTGATTTTGTGATGTCTGCTGTTACGAAGAGTTTCGCCAAATGGTCATGAACCCAAGACATGAGCCAAAGTTTCATCCTCACTGTGGCATCGCCTACAGTGGTTATTGTCTTGAGTTCTGCCTGGAACAGCTCGTACAGGAGCAACATTAACGGTCATCTTCAGCGCATCTCTGTACTCGGAGCTAGAAAGGCCTGTATGATGTCTGACCCAGCTGTTTGCGGGAGTGAAGTCTTGGTACAAGCTGACTCCTTTACCTTTCTGTGGCAGTTGACACCATTTATTAAATTCTTCAAAGCGCAAAATTTTCCTGAGTTTTCTTGAGTCAATAGTGTGTTTCAGGAAAATCATTGATTTAATTTCCGATATGCTCAGTCAGTTTAAGAGAGCAGTGCATTATGATTAAAATGATTTAAAGAACTTTAGTTTTGTCCTCTAAATGTGCAAAACTAAAACTCGTTGAATCACTTATTATCTCAAAACATACTTGGTTACTTACAAATGGTTTTTAAGGAATCCGGAGTTTCATTGCCGCCCTCACATAAGCTCGTCATCGGCCCCTATCCTGAGCAAGATTAAAAGCATCTTATCCATAATTCTCTGGCTCCAAGGTAAAATGTGATACGCATTTCTGGCTGTTTTTTCAGGAGAGAGCATTTAAAATTTGAACAACCGTATAAATTGATAGTAATCGTGTTTCATAACAACGGGATAGAGAGAAAAATAATGCCATATTTTTCCACGCAAAGATACCATCAAGATGCACAACATATTGCAAAATCTCATTTTCACCAAAAATTGTATGCCCACAGAACCACAGAATTATTGTTTCTAAGGTCTCTTGTCCTCTTTTTTTATATCATCAGTGTTTGACATTAAGCAGAAAATATCCTGGAAATAATTTTTAATGCAATGTAGATCATATTATGCAATGTTGAATTCTGAGAATGCCAACGATTAAACTTTTCTTCTTGGAAGCTTACTAGTTTTGTAAATGTATCTACTATGCAGAAAAATCACAATGAGCATCTTCGATTGAGCATTGTTAAATTGCTGCTTCGTTAGTTCGAAGGGCACTCGGGATATTTTGTTGAAATTCGAATTTCATTTCAGTAATTAATTTAGACAATATATTGTATGTCTTCAATGTGCTATGTAATGGAGAGAATAAAAGTATTTGGTTGTAACTGAATTAGGCCTACACTTAAACTCTGCAATCTTAATCCTGAACGCTTGTAGTAGGAGTCACAGGACATTGATGGATGGGACGTAATGTAATGTGGTTGAAAATCGCTTACTGCGCTAGCTGGCAGAGTCCCCCTTTTTTATTACAAAATCCCTGCAGTTGCGATTGGCGGCTAGAAGGTTGAAAACCCTTTATTGTAACCGCCTCTTTTTTGTTAATTGTTGCGTAGCTAACATTTACGTCATAATGCTTAATGTAAGTTTGAATGAAATCTTAAATAGTTTGGACTGGAACGGCTTCATTCGCTTTGCGTTGCTACCATCGAAAATATTAATGATGGAAGTTAGTCTTGAAAGCGGGTTAAGAAGTATCTCATCAATTTTGTCTCTACAGTGTTTGTCCTCTTCTAAGGGTAGTAAGGTTTTACAGTAACAAAGAAATTTCCACAAAATAAATATTTAGTAATGTAATGTAATGTAATGTAATGTAGATCACTTCCAGTGTTAAATTGAGGGGTATTCAGCACTAAATTTTCCTTCTAGAAATGTATTTTCCCCCTTTTTACATTGAACTCCGAACGCATATAGTTCAGTGGCAACAAAAGTCAAATTTTATTTTAAATCTATATGATGAAAGATTAGTGGAACGGAGAAAAATTCTCTCCGGCACCGGGTTTTGAACCCGGGTTTTCAGCTCTACGTGCTGATGGTTTAGCCACTAAGCCACACCGGATTCCCATCCCGGTGCCGGGTCGAATCGTCTCAGTTTAAGTTCCACCTCTTGGGTTCCCTCTACTCTCTCCCGCTCTGCCAGAAATGTTTACATCTCCTGTCAGACTTGATTGAACGAAGTGTAGATCTATGTGCCTGTTTTTATGTCTTTATGACGTCCTGTATTTTTCCTTTTTCGCTTTTCTGTCTGTTAGTCTTTATCTCGATTGGAATCGCCCGTTCTTCTGTTGGACTAATCGGATTGTTTTTCGGATTAATTCATTAGTTTGTCTTCAATATTTGTTTGTTTGATTTGTTTGTTTATTTATCTGTTTATTTTTATCGGTCTGTTAATTCGATTTGTTTGTTGATTTGTTAATTAATTCGTCTTCAATATTTGTTTGTTTGATTTGTTTGTTTATTTATCTGTTTATTCTTATCGGTCTGTTAATTCGATTTGTTTGTTGATTTGTTTAATTAATTCGTCTTTCGACTTCTTCTCATAATTGTTCAATTAAAACCTTCGTTTACTGTTCGTAACTTCTTTCCAGATGTCACATAATTTATCAGGCCGGGTTTAGTTTATTCTTATAATGGGATAGGAGAGAGTTAAGACTAAAAGACTTCAATATTCTAATATGAGTGAGAAATGGTTCCTGCTCTCAGACTAGAAACTTAGTAGATTTTAATTAGAGGTGTCTTTTTCCTCTTAGTTTCAAAATTCACCCACTGGTGACGGATTTAATTCTAACAATATTAACCCTCCAACCAACGGGGATGAACACATTCGCAATGCAAATAGATGCATATTTAATTTTCGTTGCAATTTTCTTGTCTTGTTTTCATTTTAGTTCCGTACAATTGAACTTTTACGTTGCAGTAATTTGATGTAATTTCTCACCAACTACATATTGAAAAAAATAACGAGTCCTTAATGACTTCACATAGAAACTTCATTTCCTGACTAAATTAAAATAGCTAATGCATGTTTCATTTCATTTTATGAAACTGTTTGTGCCACAGAAGCACTTTTATAGGAAATAACGATATGTAAACAGATACATAACTATATTCTGCATCGGGGATAACGAATTGTAAACGCTACTCTATCGGCTTCGTCGGTAATATTTTGTGCAAAACAAACAATGCTACTGTAATCCTTCACAAACTATACAGCACGGACTGCTGAAGCGCTTTGTTAAATGGACTGTCAAATGTCTCAAACACGTGAACAACATAAAATGATCATGCACAACGTTGTTTAGTTTTGTTTCACTGCCGACAGTCCACTGAATTAAACATATTCTTTTCTTCAGGTTAATTTATACTAGTTAATGTTCAGAAATGTACAGGGACATCATTTTATTTTTATTAACATTTTTAATATTAACCTGGCTATACCTTTGAATTAATGATTGAGACCCGGAAACACCGTTTGCTACTCCTTCCACGACTGGAGTTCGATGATACTGGCATAAAATACAAACAAATCACTTCACTAAGTACAGGAGGGAAGGAAAGTAGTTAATCCATTTACGTAAAGTAGGAAGTATCGCGATTTTGAGTGTGATAATTTTCATTAGGTTTTGTTTAATCAAAATACAGTACAGTATTAACAATAAGGGTTTTTACTCACGAACTGAGTTATCCATGTGAACGTATTCATTATGCAGTGTATATTATATTGTCTACACCACATTAGCGTACGATATAGAGAATGAAGTTAAAATGAAAAATAATCGTAATATGGATATTTAAACACATTTTTGAAAATGGTGGCCGTTCATTTCGATACAGGCTTCAGTTCTTTTGTGCCTATTATCCCACTATAGACTATAGACTATTGCATCTAATTCCAATTACCAGTTTCGTCCTTCATACTTAGAAAGTCATGTTGAAATAATTCTGTACCTACTCTGTAAAAGAGTACCTTACGTACTGTAAATTCAGTCTTCACTTCTGCCCGACCCGCACAGACAAAATTACTCAGACATGCTATATACTGTCCGTCCAAGTGGTTATGTCGCAGGATCGTAGAAAGGGGGGAATCACGTGATAGTTAATTACTTAACGAGGCCCCTTTATTTAAGTTATTTCAAACAGCTGCATAACATTAGGTAGACGTCCAATTAATTCCTAACAGAAATTAATGTTTTCAGAAAAGAGCTAAGAAAGCCCAGCCACTAGTCTTTACAGCGAGCAGAAGCAGGTGGGGGAAATCGGGATGCGACTTAGGCAAACGGATGACAGTACCTGTGCGAAAATATGATTCAATATTGGAAGTTTTCGTCACTGGAAAACGCGAACATATTTCTGAAACGTACTATAATCACTAACTCAGTACTGCGGCCTTGGTTCTGTGTGGAGGACAGTTGGAACTTCGTTAGTAGAAGGGGTGGGAGTGAAGTACATTAAAAAACTCGGGTACAATAAAAAAAATTGAAGTAAAAATAAAATTATGTCCCTGTACCTCCTGACTGGCTTGAATTCAGGTGTAGCTGAATGTGAAACTTGCGTTTAAAGAGAAACAGCTAATAATATCCTTCGATAGTTTCGCCTCTTTTGTCGCCACTCATGAATAAAAAAAATAATAGCTTTAGAATATATAGTTGAAGTTCATGTTATCCAAGAGCAGACCATGATGTGTATAACTGTGTATCTTGTTCATAGTTCATGCTCTACAAAACAAAATCAAGGGCGTATCTATTGAATCTTTAGAAATAAAAATTCGCATACTTAATATGCACTACCTGTAGACCAGCGGTGACCAAAGCGGGTGTCGTGATTACATTGTGTAATCACAGACATTCAAACGGGTACGAGGAGTTTCCTGTACTGTACATTGCTGTTTTTTTCATTCACGTACTGAAGGCAAGCAGTGGCGGTATCATATCGCTCTACAAACTCTCTCTCAACAAGCAGTAAAAGGTGGTTTCGTAAAAAATGAGAAATAGAACTTCTTTGTTGTTCTGTCGGACAAAATGTAATATATTTACTTTGCTCAACGGTTCAATTAGAAGTATATATAAACATTAATTGTCATGCTGAATAATGTATTATTATGATTATGATTATTATTATTATTATTATTATTATTACTGACCACTAAGTATATGTTTCTATAATTCTTCTGTACGTGCATGAATATAGATAATTTTAGATCTTCTCCCTAGAAGGATAAAATTATTAGGTTTTATCTCAATTTTAATCTTCTTAATCTTTAGATGAGGGTAACTCTTTATTAGTTATTCATTTAATTATAATGTTGTAGAAAAACTGATTGAATATTATGTACCAACGAACTGTTAAACGCCAGGAATTGACACGTCTTAAATCATAGCCAGGAAGAGAAAGATGACATAAATAAATGTAAGGAAAATCAGCTACCTAATGGGGTTTGAAATATCTCGTACTCTAAAGCCTTTTAACAGATGTTTCTATGTATTTTTAAGGAATATCAGGGGTAATGAAAGTTTCATTCAATTAAGGTTTATTTTTACTTGATTATTTAACGACGCTGTATCAACTACGAGGTTATTTATCGTCGATGGGATTGGTGATAGCGAGATGAGGTCTAGGATTCGCCATAGATTACCTGACACTGCCTGAAGGGTTGCTTTCTGCAATAATTTGGAAGGTGTTTTCGAGACGTTCTGTATAATACCTCCTCTGGCCAAAAAAACTCCGAAAAATCCTCAACCAAATAACTTGTCCCAATCAGGATTTCAACCCGGGCCCGCTCGTTCCACGGTCAGACATGCTAACCGTTACTCCACAGCGGTGGACTTAAAATCTATCTTAGAAATAGCATTGGCGAATATTCTGGTATAGAGGGACATTTTAGATAATTCTCCGTCATCTTACATTCATTGTGAGATGAAGGTGATAATGCCAGCGAAATGAATCCAGGATCCTACGCCATTATGAGCAAATCCTGGTTATATTATTGTGATGTACCGAAGTACATATGACATTTTTTCCGTGCAGGAATTCTGCATCGCCATATGATGAAGGATCCCGGCCACTTAGTCACTCGTAATGAGTACACCTCTGCACATAGTGTGTTGGACATTGTGCCACTATCACACATCTGTGATGCAGTGCATGAGGGTTGGCCACTAAAGGGAAACTAAGAGGTATACTGTTCTCCAACCAGGAGATAAACCGTGAAAGGAATGTGCTTACTATTGCGTCATCTGTTGGAGCGAAGTAGATAGATAATATTAGTTATAACGTCAGTTTAAAAATCATGCGCTCTCCTCCATATGTTATTTCCTCTATGGAGGGATTAAAAGGCCAAAAGATTAACAGTGATCTAATTTTGTAACTAAGGTAGTATAAAAATGTGTTATGGTTTGTGCTTTGAGAGATAGCCAATAGAGATTTGAGTACCGACGTGTGTGACCTTATGACCAAAGCTCGGAACTTGGGGATTTGTGTGTCGTGTTCATGGTAAGGTTACAGGTACAACGTACACAAAGCTCGCACTGTAAGCGCTCAAGGACAGTCTAGGTACTAAGAAAGTGGTCACATCTACGGACGAGGAAACTGTGTCATGTTGAAGCCAATGACAATCAGAGAATTACAAATAAATGGTCTGTTAGAGGAATTAGAAAATACGTGTTATTCGAATGGGTATTATAGAAGTTTGAAAATACATTTTTTAAATTTTAGGTACAGAATTTCGAGGAGTAATTCGGAGGAGAGACATTATTTTCTTCGAATGGAGAGCTTATATCTTGTAAGTTGTGCCACACACAAACTAAAGGCTGGAAACGGCATTCATTGAAAGACATTGCAGTCCTTTAAATTGGTGAAAAATTTGTCCATAGCCATGGATCAAGTCGCAGAGGGACCTGCCCTAGTAGTGACACATTAATTGAAAACTATTTTCGAGAAACATTTTGGATATGCTTATCTTTCTCAGATATGAGATCAGCTAGCAACTGCTGAAAATCGAACAAAAAACAGTGACAGTTAAAACATTTATTTTAAATTTGCTCCCATCATTTCATGTGCCGTGGAAATAAGTTTTTCTCGTTTCAAATCATGTTTAACTAACAGCCGAAGAAGTTATGGGTTCGAAAATCTTCGAATGTTCGTAGTCATACACTGTAATAAAATATACAGAGCAGAACAGTAAATTTGATATATTGCTGATGTTTATTTTTATTATACATGCTATAAAATTACGTGTTTCGACCTACCATAATACTATCAATATGTTGTTCCAGCCAGTGACCACTTTTCTAGCAGACCTGACAGTACCTCCGTGCGGGAAGCGGGAGTTTGTTGACATTGAAGTCCGGTCGTTTAGCCACGTGCAATGACACAAGTCCCCAAGTTCCGAGCTTTGCTTATGACATCAACATTCATTCACAGCATCACCACAGTCTAGTATATACAGTCGCGAAGCTCAATACGTAGTAAATATGCAAACATTAGGTAATTGCTCACGACTAGGATCGCTAATATCTCCTCATTACAGGCAATGCAAAATAGTACCGTCACAGCGTCCTCAAAACTCAAGCTTCGTGACTGTATATAGTAGACTGTGGCATCACCCCCCTTGGTTTCATTCCCTGGAGACTTTCTCGTGGTTGGAGTACAGTAGGTAGACTATCCTACAAACAAAACTCAGCTCGGACTCATCTCGGTGCGTAAGCTATACCCTTCTTACTCCCCTGCAGTAGGCTTGAGAGCATGCTGGAAACGGGAGCAAACGTCATCTGCGCGAGACAGTCACGCCCTCTGGTTTCTGCGCACCGAGTTTTCCTTGTTGGATGCCTATAGAACTTAAGGATTCCCTCCGGCATCGGAACTGGAATTCGGTGTAGCTTAGTGGATACAGCGTCAGCACGTAGAGCTGAAAACCCGGATTCGAGTCCCGATGCCGGGACAATTTTTCCCCCCTCCACCCATCCTTCATCAAATCCCGGTTAACTTTCGGTACTGGGTCCTGCACTCATTTCGCTGGCATTATCACCTTCATCGCATTCAGATGCTGTATAACCATATCAGTTGAAAAGCGTTGTAAAATAACTAATTAAAAATATATAGATTGAATATATATTTTTTATATATTACTTTAATGTACCCAAGTAATATGAAGTTTCCATGCAGATATTCTGCGTCATCGTACGATGAAAGAGTAGTGGAACGGAGAAAAATTCTCTCCGACACCGGGATTTTAACCCCGGTTTTCAGTTCTACGTGCCCATGCTTTATCCACTAAACCACACCGGATTCCCATCCCAGTGTCGGATCGAATCGTCTAGCACGTAAAGCTGAAAGCCGGGTTCAAATCCCGGTGCCGGAGAGAATTTTTCTCCGTTCCACTACTCTTTCATCGTACATATCGTCCACACCTGTGGAGTAACGTTAGCGCGTCTGGCCGCGAAACCAGGCGGCCCGGATTCGATTCCCGGTCGGGACAAGTTACCTGGTTGAGGTTTTTTCCGGGGTTTTCCCTCAGCCCAATATAAGCAAATGCTGGGTAACTTTCGGTGCTGGACCCCGGACTCATTTCACCGGCATTATCACCTTCATCTCACTCAGACGCTAAATAACCTAAGATGTTGATAAAGCGTCGTAAAATAACCTATAAATAAATAAATCGTACATATCTGCATGGAAACTTTATATGTACTTGGTACATTAAATATATATATATATATATATATATATATATATATATATAATATGCGTAAATCACTTGTGATTATGCGCTTATTCCGTCGGATCCCGGCCAATCAGTCACTCATACGAGTGCACCTCCGCACATAATAATTGCTAGTCAACCAATGACAGATGTTTCGTTCTACGCTTGACTTGAAGTTGGGCGGTCTGAAGCGTTCTACCCCCGCCGAACTTCAAGCTAAACATGGAATGAGACTTTTGCCATTGGTTGAATAGCAATTATACTCCTCTCCTCCTCTGCTGGAAATGTTTACTTTTCCTGTCAGATTTTATGAGACGGAGTATATTTTTGCACACTTTCCTCTTCATAATGAAATATGAAGATTATTATTATTATTATTATAACCATAATCATCATCATAATATTAATCATCTTCACCACCACATCATCATCATCATCATCATCATCATCATCATCATCATAAGTTACGGTATCCTAAAATTTGACTATTTATTTCATTTTGTCCTTCCTATTTGTCAAGATTATTTTGGAGCCAGGACTAAGTATTTACAAATGCCGCGTCTATTGTTCAAGTGCTAGCGTACTGATCCCCGGCCAGATCGTGATGAAATTTGTGGTGGACAAAGCAGACGTTATAGAGGGGTTTTCTCGGGGTACTCCCGTTTTCCTTTATCATTCCACCAATACTCTCCATCTCTCCCCCCATTTCATCTATCATCTGCAATAGTAAAACTAAGCTGCGACAAAGTTTTAGGAGTGGTAAGGGTTTCCGAAGCTGATATAGGAAATGCTCAGGGCTCCGGGTCCCTGGGATTTGTCGGACTACTCGTATGCGGACTCGACCTGGCTTTATCAGGGGCTGAATCAGGATGGCCACCTGTCAGCATCGGATTAAAAGATTCCACTGATACCATCATTTGGGCAATCATTGCATATCGTCGATTTACAAGCAAAACACATTAATATTTGATTAATTGAATATGTATTTCCGTCTAATGACTTATCTAAGTTTTACAAAACAAATATTATAAAATATAATAATTTATTTTATTCTACAGTATATCATATGCGAACGTTTTCTCCAATTGGAATCTTCAGGCATAATTTGCAATATCTAAATTTTTGTACATATTGAATATTTGATTACAATAGCAAATACATATGAATAATTACCAATCAAACAACAATTTGAAACAACATATTAAAACAATGATTACATTTGATTATTATATTATCCTTGCTTAACCAAATGTAACCATTGCTTTAATATGTTCTATTTTAAATTGTTGTTTGATTTGATTGTTAATTATTCATATGTATTTGCTAAACATCATTGTAACCTATTGTTCATTATGTACAAACATTTAGATATTACAATTATGTCTGAAGATGCCAATTGGCGAAAATGTTTACATATGATATAGAATACAATAACAAGTTATAATATGTTATAATATTTGTTTTTTTAAACTTAGATAAATCATTAGACGGAAATACCAGTATAAACAATTTTAAGAAAACACATTAAATAAAAAAATATTACTCCTTAGAAAAAGGCGTTTTAAAGTTCTTGACAAAACTGAATCCTCAAAATATTATTTTTAGAAGTTATTTCTCTTTATGTGTATATCATTTTCAAATTATTAGTTAATATATATTCACTATGTATCGGTACATTTATTGTCTCTTTTTTTCTATTTGTTTTTTTATTGCGTGTGTATGTTTTTTATGTATTACCTTTATATTTATTATTTGTTGCAGTTTCAATAAGGAATTGAATTGAATTGTTTATATATATATGTTTCATTGTGTTTTTTCCCCCCTTTCATATCTTACATTTATTTTATTTTTATTATTTTTGTGAAATTTGGTATGAAGTTAGATTAGTTGTAATTGTGATAATTAATGATAACAGTAGTAATAATAATAACTGTTGTTTTACTATTTTATTATTAGTAGTATTATTTTTGTTTTTCTTTGAAGATTCAAACTGTGCATAGCTACAGCACGAATGGCCGTACAGGCTCGTGCGAAGAATCTTGTGTACTTGAGTTTGTATAATTTATTGTGTATCAATAAATGCACTTCATTCATTCACATTATATTTGCCTTTTTCTCAGAAGTAATATTTTTTACTTAATCTGTTTTGCTTGTAAACTGGCGATATAATATAGGGCCAAAACATGCCTAAGTGTAGGGATCCGTCCCGCGTTCAGCCCTCGTAAAGCCAGCCAGGCAAGTATTTAGAAGTAATAGGGCTCCCTGGTTATATCACCATGGTGATGCTGAACTACTGCGTAAATCAACCAAATATATACAGGGACATCATTTTATTTTTACTTCAATTTTTATTGTAGGCCTACATGAGTTTTTGAATGTACTTCACTCCCACCCCTTCTACTAATGAAGTTCAACCGTCCTCCACACAGATCCAAGACCGCATATACAGTCATAGTAGCCTTACGGTCATAGTGAACGGTGCGTTCCAAAAATATGTTCGCGTTTTCCAGTGACGAAAGAGCTTTCAATATTGCATCATTTTCCATGTGCCTACGTCTCATCCCGGTTTCCGCCACCTGCTTCTATTCGCCTCTCTGTAAATGCTAGTGGCTGGGCTGTCTTAGCTCTTTTCTGGGAACATTAATTTCTGTTAGGAATTGGATGTCTATGTAATATTTTACCCATGCAATTGTTTAAAATAACTTAAATAAAAGGGCCTCGTTAAGTAATTAACTGTCACGTGATTTCCTCCCTTTCTACGACGCTGCGACGTAACCATTTGCACGGACAGTAGATAGCGTGTCTGAGTAATTTTATCTTTTCGGATCGGGCAGAAGTAAATATTGAATTTACAGTACGTAAGGTCTCTTTTATAGAATAGGTACAGAATTATTTCAACATGATTTACTTATACGAAGTACGAACCTGGTAATTGGAATTACGTGCAGTAGTCTATAGTGCGATAATATGCACATTAGAACTGAAGCCTGTATCGAAATGAACGCCCAACATTTTCAAAAATGTGTTTAAATATCCAAATTATGATTATTTTTCAATTTAACTTCATTCTCTAAAGTGTACGCTAATGTGTTGTAGACAGTATAATATACACTGCATAATGAATACGTCCGCATGGAAAGCTCAGTTCGTGAGTAAAAACACTCACTGTACTGTATTTTGATTAAACAAAAGCCTAATGAAAATTATCAAACTCAAAATCGCTATATTTCCTAGTTTACGTAAATGGATGAACTACTTTTCTTCCCTCCTATACCTAGTAAAGTGATTTGTTTGTATATTACGCCAGTATCATCGAACTCCAGTCGTGGAAGGGAGTAGCAAACGGTGTTTCCGGTTCTTAATCGTTGATCGAAAGGTATAGCGAGGTTAATATTAGAAATGTTAGTAAAAATAAATTGATGTCCCTGTACATATAAAACGGGTGATGTACATCCAGCCCTTTTGATCGAAAGGAAAACCTTTAAATACGTGTCAGAAATCTTCATATTTGTTACCAGAAACTCTACTTCAGCCTGAAGAAACGACATTGATACAGCAATTTGTTAAATTATGATGCAAATAGGAGGGTAATGCCCTACTCTGCGTCGAATTTGTGAATGTAACCACTGCAATGGTATAAACTTGAGCCACAAGTTACTAGTTACTGTGATGGATGTAATTCTATCACTTAATTAAACGGTGTGTCAAATGCAAGTATTTCCATCTGCAACTATAAATTAATGGCGAATGTACAGCTCAAATGTTACTGACGAGTGCAACTGCAAATGAGCCAACTATTAGGCCTATTTAATTTACAAATAGAGGCAGATTGAAATGTGTTACATGCATATTAGCATTATTTATGTACGGACATACACTATCTGTAACTGTTTTAGAAAGCGTTTCAGCCAGATTTCCAATAACACTTTCGGTTTATTACAAGTGCTACTGATGTTTACATATGAGAGAAATCGTTCAGTGAAAGAGAAAGTTAATTAAAAATATTTTAGAACGTTTCTAGCGAAGAAATTCGCGATCTGGAACTAAAATATTTTAATGAAACATATCCAAAGTTTTGTGTGAAGAGAAGATTTCAACTGGTCGATTACACTGGCCAACAGCCATTTTGCGCCAGACATAAAACTAACAAATTCTTACTAATTTTGACCTCCTGAATTATAAAATAACAAGCAAAGTGATCCAGGAAAAATTTTCTGCTATTAGTGACTCGAAAATAAAAGAGGGAGTTTTCAATGGACCACAAATTAGAGAAATAATGAAAGACAATCACTTCGAATTTTTGTTGGAAGGAAAAGAGAAAGCCGCCTGGATTGCATTCAAGGAGGTTGTATTAAATTTTCTGGGTAACCATAGAAGTGAGAACTATGAAGAACTAGTCCAAAATTTACTGTTGGCGTATGAAACTATGGGTTGAAACATGTGCCGGAAAGTCACTTCTTTCAATCCCATTTTGACTTTTTTCCCGAGAATTGTAACGATTTCAGTGATGAGCATGGTGAGCGCTTTCATAAAAAATTTCAACTATGGAAAAAAAGATACGAAGGACAATGGAGTATCAACATGCTAGCAGACTATTGTTGAACTTCATCTCTGATGTACCTGATGTCCAGTATAAAAGAAAATGTAGAAAAAGAAAGCTGTAATCTTCTGAACAATGAATATTTAACCTTATTGTGATTATATAAAGCGGTATTTTGAATATATATAAATTCGAAAATTTCTCAAAACCCGTAACAAACAACTGTTTTTTTATTGTCATATTCGTATTCAGGAGGCTCAAATTATATAGAAAACCCGTATCACATGCCCAGTGCAAAAAAAGTTAAAATTTGTTACGCAGTGTTATAAGTGTAGAAAATTGCGATTGAAAAGAGACTTATTAAAAGCAATGCCGGTATCAGGTTTCTTCTCTAGGCACTGGCTGCATTTTGTTCATCTGCGGAATATCCAAATGGTCAAAGTCACAGACTAATATGGAAGAAGACTAACGACACACCCACCTTATTAACTTCTTCCCTTTGCTCTTTCTTTTTATTTTACACCATTCAATAGTATTTATGTTACATTCTACAAGGTGTACGATAAGTCCCGCATCGTTGGGAAATTATAGGTGCTCGATAGGAGCGCCTCCTAGTTCATAACATATCTGGAAGCGAAAGTTCAATCTATTGAGAATGCGGTGTAACATACGAGCGGTGCTTTCACGACACTTTTCCTGGATTGTGTTCGTATTTGTTGCAGACATTTATAGAAATTTTAAAATCTTAACCATTCTTTCATTTTTATTTACAAATAATAATAATAATAATAATAATAATAATAATAATAATAATAATAATAATAATAATAATGATTTACTTTAGCTGGCAGAGTTAAGGCCGTAAGGTCTTGTCTTCCACTCAATCAGCAAGAAAGCATACATACATATGTATGAACTTACAAAGAATTCAACAATTTGATTGAGATAAGAGCTACATGTATACCAGAGTTATTTACGAATTAAACAACAAAATACTATGAACTATTAATTAAACACTGAAATACAAACTATGTAGCAGAATTAAGCTAAAATACATAGAATGTTAATATATTTCAAATAATGCTAGATAATAGAAAGAGATTATTATGAGACAATTTTGAAAATACAGCACTATCAGGATGCATGTCTGAAGGAAGAAGTAACAATGTAGACAGTGATAGTTTAAGTCAGTACGATTGGAGTGAAATGCTAAGAAGGTTATCTTTTAAGCTGTTTTTAAAAGTGTTTATTGTCTTGCAGCCCCTAATACTTTGTGACAGGGAATTCCATTGTCGCGAGGTGGATACTGTAAAAGATGATGAATAACGAGATGTTCTATGAAGAGGTATACTTAACGCGTCACAGATAAATGATCTGGTATTTACGTCGTGGTTAGAGTATAGATAAGAGAAACGAGACGAAAGGTAATTTGGTGTTGAAGTGTGCAGAATTCGAAAGAGTAAAGACAAAGAGTGTAAAGTTCTACGTTCTTTAAGTCGGAGCCACGAAAGACTAGTCGGAGTCGCAGCTCTCTTAAAAAAGAAACAATAACGAAATGTTTAAATTAAATAAAGATGTTCCTATGTATTATACAAGGAAAATGAATTAAATATTTATTAATAGCTACAGGACATCTTATTAATGAAAGTCTTCCGTTGTTTCTGTCAGTTACATTTTAAATAAATTACCACCTGACCTAATGCAAGGAAGTTTAAGATGGTGGTAGACTATTTGTTTTTATAATGTTTTTATTCACTTCAAGAATTTTATTGGTTGATCTGTTCATCTATACATTATATGGCAGCTGACAATAAATGATATACAGTACAATCCCGATTATCCCTCACCCTATTAACCGATTCGTGAATTATCCGACTGTCTTTCTCTCGCTCCCCCCCCCCCTTTTTTGCAGCAGAAAAAATATGAAGTACTGTACAGTATATTAGTACGAATTTTTTCTACAGAGTGTTCTTTTACAAACTTTTACCCTTACACAGTACGGTCTACTCTTCGAGTGGCCGTACTGTCTAACTTCTATGCAAAATGTCTTCTTGAGGTGTCAAAAGAAAACGTGTTGTGCTACAAAAAAGTGCAAGTAAGTGAGAGGTTCGGGAAAAGAAAAACTGTGGTTCATCTCATATCAGAATACGAGATTTAAATTACAACTGTGCGCAATTTAATAGAAAAACAAGTATAAAGTGTGTTAAGTATGTAAATTTACAACATGAGATCTGTACTATTTCTATCATTTCACAGACAGCAGTCATAAGAAGTTTCCTTAGCCATTAAAAATCCGTCGTTTAAAATCGGATTTAAATTAGTGAACTTCTAACCTACTACCTATATAATGCGTTAAAACAAAAGACCACAGTGGAAATTACGAAATCTTTTATGGTACGGTTTATCCGATTTTTTCGATTAACCGTTCACTCCACCCCCTTCATTGCCACGGATAATAGAGGTTCTACTGTAATGTGATTGCGATGTGGTATTTGATAATAGTACATTATGCAACGAGCCTATAATGGTAGTAATTAAGACGCGAGTATGTTTGTTTATGAAACGAGCGCAAGCGAGTTTAATAATTTTCATACGAGCGTCTTAATTACCATTATAAGCAAGTTTCATACGACGTTTTATGCTCGACCATATTTCTAACTTGAAATTATTCATAAGTATTCATGTTATTCTTATCTGACTGGGAAGCGGAACTGACCTTGTGCAATACCTCGTAAATTGTGAGATGTGCGCAGACGCGAAAGTATTGATTTTTTTCTGAGGAACAAATGTCATTGACCTTGATATAATCTAGAGAGTAAAATGAACATTAATCTTGATATAACCTTGAAATTGATTTAGAATTGAAAAACGAGATGACAAATTGAATTTATTTGAATATCATTTACAATTAACGCTAATTATTATAGTAACAGAACATAACCTTCTGCGAGAGTATTGGATTTCCAGCCTCCGTGACTTATCGCTAGTTGTCTTTCGATTGCATATCCGAGAATAATCGATACTTGCGGTTTTATAATGGTACAATGGTGATTTCTCATTGGCTGAACAACTGAATTATAATGAATAGGTGTACTTCAATGAGGTTCATTAAAGGACCACTACCAGGTGTATAATTACTACATTTCGGCATGGTCGAGCATAAAATAAGTCCGATAATTTTTAAGAAGAAACTAACCTGATAATGTACACACGCAAGATTGGAACCCATTTTGCTATCATCTTTCTTTCTCTTCTGCTCCCCTCTAATCATATTCTTCACCTCCTACATTTTCTTTTACATATTCCTCTCTCTCTGTCCCTCCTCCAATCCATGTTCTGCGTCATCTTTATTAAATCTTCTTCTTCTTCTTCTTCTTCTTCATCTGCTGCTTCTTCAATTGATATTCTTTAGCTTCTCCATTTTCCATCACATTTTTTCCCCTCATCTGCTCCTCCCCAATTCATATTCGTCACTTTCTCCGTTTTCCGTTACTTTTTCTTTCACTATTACTCTTTCACCAATTCATATTCTTCACCGTCTCTGTACAAAATCATCTTCCTTTTCTTCTTCTTTAATTCTTATTCTTCACATTTTACTCCATCTTAATTAATTCTCCTCTCACATCTTCTTTCGTACTTCCTTTCCTTTTTCCTTGTCCATGTTTCTCTTCCACTTACCTCTTATTCTTCATCTCCTATTATATCTTCTTTTTCTTTTATTTCTCCAATTGTTGTTCTTCATCTCTCCTTTCTCCTTCTACGCTAACACTGGTTAGAAATACCGTAGCTCATGGTTGGGAGGACGCTGGTCGAATATCTCGCTTTCCTGCACTAATAATTGAATTTATAATCCTTGACAAATGTGGGAACCTCATTAAAAGCACACGTAGCTCAGTAACACGGATTACGCTTCACTGCATTCATTTCAACGTTTAACAGATCGCCTGACAAATTTGACTTCTTTTATGAATTACTGGCATGATTAATTAGCTCGTCAGCCTCATCCATTACAAGAGATCGGCTCACGCAAATAGCTGAGGACAGCATCCAGCTTTTTGCTAACAGTTAATTGTACAGAGTTTAAATTAACGGGAGGCAGGAACACGCTTGATTACTTTCAGTGATATAAGCACATGTACTGTACTAATGTTCATCTTTATTTTAGCGATTAAATGGAGATACTAAGGGGAAAAAGAAGGGATAGTGGAAAGAAGGGGAAGTATAGACAATACGAATATTGCAGATAGCGAGAAAGATGCGGGTTGTAGAAAAGATAAGCCAAGTTATAATCGAAAATGGAGTGTTAGTGGAGGGAAAAATTAGTAGAGAAATATGTGGTTGAAAAGTTGGTGAATAGTGATTAAGTACAGTATTATTAGTAGTTTATGGTGTTTATATTCACGAAACTGGCAAAGAATATTACGTATTGTAATGAATGAAAGAGTATGATGAGCTAGAAGGATAGGTTAGCTAAGATAGATATCAGTAGGGATGAGGAAGTAATAAAAAGAGAAGAGACATCAATGATAGAAAGTGAATATGAAAATTATTCAATGTATACAGGGTGATTCACAAGGATTTACCGTCATTTACCGAGCTTATTTCCGAAAACATTCTGAGCAAAAAATGTCATAGAAACATATTTTGTCCTAATCTCAATATTTTCAGAGTTACACTAATTTGAATTTGTTAGCAAATACTTTTTTTTCTTTAGTTTTAATGGTAAAAAATATTACAAATTGAGACTGAACTATTCATAAGTATAATTTCTTTAATTGGCTAGTGTTCTGAAGCTAAAAATATGTTGGTAATTGCTTTGTACACATTTTGTTTTTCAATTTTTAACTAAAAATTACATCATTCTTACGCACTTATCACAAAAATTGTTACAAATCATACGACTTTAGGAACTTCATTAGTTACAATTTAATTAGGGGAGAGTCGGGTAGTATCGGACATCGGGTAATATCGGACAGTGCGTTTCTTTCATCTACCACGATATGGTAGTACCTGAATGACATGGTTACGTTTCTCTATGCGACATCACAGAAACGTAACCATGTCGATCAGGTACTATCATCGTGTGGTAGATGAAAGAAACTCACTGTCCGGTATTGCCAGCTGTCCGATACTACCCGACTCTCCCCTATGCATTCTAATGTACAGTCTTGAAAAATTTACAAAAGTGGGGTGATTTGTAACAATTTGTTGTGATAAATCATCATCATCATCATCTGCATTACGGTATGGACCATAAGATCTGTTCCACTCCATTCAAATCAAAACTGGTCCCGCCATCTTTTTGTGGGCCTTCCTGGGTTTCTTCTCCCACGGGGGTCGTGATTGTATATTGTTCTAGTAATTGATGTTTCTGGCATACGATGTATATGCTCCCTCCAATTGTTTTGATGCCTTCTTATTATATCTATAATATTATGCATGTTCAATTCAGATCTAATGTCTTCACTTCTCTTTTTATCAAGTAGTGTATAGCCAGCCACAAACCTAAAAAATTGTTGTGATAAATGCGCAAGAAAATGTAATTTTATTGTTAAAAAAATCTGTACGAAGCAACTATGGAATTTAAGGAGAAATGCTTAAGCACTATTGCAGAAACTGCGAAAAGAAATCACTACCGCTTGCAGTTCCATTTGAATAGACACTTAGCGGCTTGTCTGATGCAATTTTCCGGAAATTGTCAAAAATGCATTGCAGAATGAAGCTAGCAGTAAGGATGATGAAATAAACATTAATAATAATTTTAAAAAGTACAGTCATTGAAAGTAAAATGTTGCCAAAAAAATGCTACGGAGGTGATGAAACAACTTCAGATATTCTTTCGGCTATCTTGTCATCTGAAAGTCCTGTTAATTTTGTATTTATTATAGCTTATTTTATTTATCTTTATGTAATTCTGTTTTTATTCATTTTATTTTTTATATTATATCATTTTAAATTATTTATTATTTCGTTTATTCTATTATTTTAAAATGACCAATGAACTGTATTTAAGAAAGCTACAAGGGTACTTGAAAATTCTTTTTGCAATCTTTGACAGGGTCTCCATCACCCAGAAAGAAGGGTCGTAGTATTAGGATATGCTGTCATATCCTCAAATGCTGTTAAACTCAAGCCATACCCCTCCCTCCGCACTCTCCCCTGTCCACTAACTTCACTGCTAGAAAAAACCGTTTGCTGTAAGATAATTGGATGGTTCCTCGGAAATTATTTCTGTGCTGTGCAGTGGCGACAACTTACGACAGAAAGTGGAAGCTTAAAGGAAATTATTACGTCGGGACGCATTGAAAATCAAAATCTGTAATTAAAATGTTTTCTATCCTCAGAGGCACGAAATTAAACTGTAGAATCATCCTCATATCCTTCATGGAGGAATCGCCGCTGGGCCTGATGATCTTAACTCTTACTTACTGGCTTTTAAGGAACCCGGAGGTTCATTGCCGCCCTCACATAAGCCCGCCATTGATCTCTATCCTGAGCAAAATGAATCCATTCTCTATCATCATATCCCACCTCCCTCAAATCCATTTTAATATTATCTTCCCATCTATGTCTCGGCCTCCCTAAAGGTCTTTTTCCCTCCGGCCTCCCAACTAACACTCTATATGCATTTCTGGATTCGCCTATACGTGCTACATTCCCTGCCCATCTCAAACGTCTGGATTTAATGTTCCTAATTATGTCAGGTGAAGAATACAATGCGTGCAGTTCTGCGTTGTGTAACTTTCTCCATTCTCCTGTAACTTCATCCCTCTTAGCCCCAAATATTTTCCTAAGCACCTTATTCTCAAACACCCTTAAGCTATGTTCCTCTCTCAAAGTGAGAGTCCAAGTTTCACAACCATACAGAACAACCGGTAATATAACTGTTTTATAAATTCTAACTTTCAGATTTTTCGACAGCAGACTGGATGATAAAAGTTTCTCAACCGAATAATAACAGGCATTTCCCATATTTATTCTGTGTTTAATTTCCTCCCGAGTATCATTTATATTTGTTACTGTTGCTCCCAGATATTTGAACTTCTCCACCTCTTCAAAAGATAAATCTCCAATTTTAATATTTCCATTTCGTACAATATTCTGGTCACGAGACATAATCATATACTTTGTCTTTTCGGGATTTACTTCCAAACCTATCTCTTTACTTGCTCCCAGTAAAATTCTCGTGTTTTCCCTAATCGTTTGTGGATTTTCTCCTAACATATTCACGTCATCCGCATAGACAAGCAGCTGATGTAACCCGTTCAATTGCTAGGGAAAATAAAATTAAAATTAAAACTAAACTAAAATGGCGAGATGAATAGAATGAGGAACCAGTATGTCCTTAAACTCTTATGTTTTGCATAAGTTAAATATTTCTGCAATGCTTAAGGAACATTAACATTAAGAAATCAATTTGTCCATCTAATTCCTCACTTTAGTCCTGGACTCCCAGTACTTGCCAGACTCGGATAAACTGCATAGAGCCGTTCAGCGTAGGCCTATTACGAGTGTAGGCTATAGTTGGACAATATTGTCATCTATATGACACTCTTTATTTTAAATAGTTCCCATCTGCGTTCATGGCATACAGTACTTGTATTGGAATTCACTCTTCAAAGCTTTCAAATTGGTATCAGTTTCATTAAGATATTGCTTTTCCAGTTTGAAACCACTCCCTGTTAGTTGGAGTTCCTGAACGGCTTGGCCCCAAGTGAGGTTGAAATAAAATAAAGCGAGGTTGAAGTAAGGTACAGTATCATACCAGAGTAGACTTCGAATAGAATATAGGGACCCTCAAAAAGAAAGAAATGTCAGAAACGAAGTCTTTGAAAGTCGATGTTCAATTAAAACCTTGCAATTTTGTTGAAGTTTATTTAAACATGATACGAGTGTTTTAAATCAGTCCATGGAAAGAAATAATGTCTCTGGATGGTTGGAATATTATAAAAAAGTGAAGAATTATTTGGGTATACATATTTCTGAGGCTATATTTTGAAGATGAAAAGATCGGCAGGGTAAAAGTTCTCTTTGTTAAACTTCTATCTCATTCCTTAAGAATCAGGTCTTATCTCAGTCAACTCACTGCCTGTCGGTGGAGATTGTGAAAAAATACTTTACGAAACTTCAAGATTTATCCTTCTTAGAAAAGTTATAGCCTTGAACGTTTTTTCACCTCCAATCTCCATGTATGTCTTTTCAAGGGATCTTTACTGTCAGGTTTCGAGAAGCCAGTAATCGCTCCAAGAAGTTTTAGGGCTAATTTCATCAAACATATTTAACTTTAATTGTTACTTAAAGTCTTCTTAAATCACACTTAAATGTACAATGCATTTAACAAACAGAAATTGGGCTTTAATCTCTCATTAAACTACATTTAAGTTAATTGCTCAATATTTGGCCATTTAAATCATGAATCCTGCATTAACGACAATAATTTTCATCATGGTAAGAACAATGATGGGCTTGATACTTCAAGATGTTGGTTTCTTAGCAAGCCGAGCGAGGATAATTTCCGAAAGAGAAGATTATTTTAATACAATGGACGAAAAATATTTGAAAATGAGATTTAGGGTAAGCAAAACATTGTATATTTTGAATAGTATAGAAGGTGATTTAGAATTTCTAACTAATAGTTAAGTAAGTAGGCTACTTCATAATTATTTAAATGACACGTTTATTGAAGAAACGTATAATCAATCTTCGATTGTTTAAAATATGGCAACTAAAGTAATATGAGTAACATATTTATCATGTAGGTCTAATATTAAATTTGAAGGCATTTTTTTAAATAATTTATTGATCGATATTGAGCGCTATACAGATAATTTCTAAATAAAATATAAATACAATACATGACACTGAATTGAGGGCAGCCTACATTGGGCTCCTCAATGAACAAAAATAATTGTTAATAAATAATTATTTACGTAGGTTGGTGTGATGATAAATTTTGATTATAATATGAGGTCCATTGGAAGTCGGCTCTTGATTCTGGTGGGAAATGTGGACTTCCTTCCGAGAAAGTAGTGGATGGCGCCTGGAACATATTCTAGGTTGTTATAGAACTTCTTAGCTTGTGAATAAACTGTTTGACTGTGTCAGTACCACTTTCTCTGTGTAGTTGGCTGTTACGGACAAACCAAGGAGAATTGAGTGAAATTCGTAGGACTTGATTTTGAAATGACTGGATGTGTTTAATTTCACTTATTGCAGCTCCTCCCCAGACAGGACAGGCATAAAGCAGTAGAGGTCGTAATAGAGATGTGTAAAGTAGCATGCGATTTTGTAGCTTTAGAGATGATTTCTTGTTGAGGAGCGGATATAATTTAGTGAGTCTTGAGTAGGCCAATTTAAGTTTGTTGTTGATGTGATGTTTCCATGATAGCCGGCGATCTAAGTACACTCCAAGATATTTTACAGCTTCATCCTTTGGTTTCCACAGTATCACGTTGGTTGAAAGATTTATGCATGGAGGATTAGCAGGACGACACAAAGTAAATATCATTGCTTCGCATTTATTTGAAGGCATTGGAATAGAGTAAATTCATGAAATGTTTCCATTTTGCTTGTTGCAAAATATTTTATTGCATCTACTTTCATATTATCCTGTTTTGTCTTCAATTTTTGCTGAAGACATTGGGATGAGGTTTTCTTGCGTTGAAATCTCTTTCTAATTATTTCCAACCTTCCTTCTTTTCTTCTGAAATCTACCCATCTTTTTTTCGATTATTTTAATGTTTATGATGACATTTTATTATCGTAATATGGTCACTATATAGGTCACTGCTTACATTAACAATGCACATGGCCTTCGAAATTATTATTTGACAATGATTCCGAAGGCCGTGATGATTTAATTGGGAATTAAAGTAATCGACGTTATTATAAATGTGTATTAGTTTGGTGAAATGCCAACGAATTAAATACGATTTAACTCCCATAATTAAGTTAGATTGCAATTTATTAGTTATTTGTAGATTAGTAACATGTTGGTGAAATCGGATTTTTTCTCTACCACCTCCCTAGCTGCGTCCATTCAAGTACAGTGACTCGTTCTTCTGTATCCACGGGGTCACGAATTACTTCATTAGAGACAATTCTTTCTTGAGATCCTTGTTTGTCTTCTCAGATAATCTGTTTCTAATTTACTAATTTTATTTTGCTGTGCTCTAACTCTGGGTCACTAAACATTAGTTCATATAATTAGATTGGCAGCATTGTTAATGTAAGATATTTCTGGTTACGCGAGAGGTATGCCAGTTTCAGTACTTTTATCTGTCTAGACAAAAAGGTTATTGCTGTAATAATTGTTTAAAAATATTAATTTTTAATAAGATTTGAAATGGTATTGATCCGTTCTATTGAACAGGATCATAAACTATTTGCGTATTTGTGGATATATTTTGCGTACAAATACCCAATTATTTTGTCATCTTTGCTCAGAAGACACTGTTCAAAGGAAAGAGTGGAGTGAATGAAAGGAGGGGTTGTAAAAGATGCAAACGTGTCAAAATAATTTATCATTCATTCAAAGTTTTCTATCCAAGGGCAGGACTTGCAAATCCAGCATTCTCCAATCTTTCCTATTTTCTACCTTTCTCTTTGTCTCTGCATATGATCAATGTATTTTAATGTCGTCTGTTATCTGATATCTTCTTCTGCCCCGAACTCTTCTCCAGTTCACCATTCCTTCCATTACATCTTTCAGTAGGTAGTTTTTCTCAGCCAATGACCCAGTCGATTCCTTTTTCTCTTCCTGATCATTTTAGCACCATTCTGTCTTCTCCCGCTCCTTCCAACACAGCTTTATTTAATGATGTCTTAAAATAACTTATCTTGGTTAAACAAACATAATTTTAATTAATTAATTATTTATGTCCACATGGATTGAGTAGTTTCTCAGACGAATGTTTAGTAATAATGTTCGTCAAACAGAAGTTTAGCAATCTAGGGTTAATAAACCATATTTCAAATTCCTATTGAGTAACAGAGCCTTCAGAAGAGTACTTACCGATACGTACGGTAACGCCGGTAGTGGCAGGAATGTGAACTGTTTCGAAACATGTACTGAGGTGAGTTTTTTCTTACTGTCGGGATATGGGGAGAGGGTTTAGACGATTGCTTACGTATTTGTTGACATTAACTTCGACGGTCAACATGGACACGGAGCATTTGATTTGTATTGTGGAATGTTGCCGTACGCAACCGATGATAACAAATACCCTGCGTACGACTTGCCCGCGCAAAACACAGTTCGAAAGAGGTTATGGTAGCATACAGACCGTACAGACCACCATCTGTTACTACGACGTTCAAGTTATACTGTACATGTTCTCAAGTTCAGATTGAACGCCTTGATTAATAGGCAACTTCTCTGACACAAAAGCTGAAACTCGCTTCAAATCGCTGACTCATCAACAGTGACGTCATGACACACATTGAAATGAACAACCAGTAGTATTTTTTTTATTCATTTGCATTAGCCATAAATCACTTTATTTTTAGCCTGACGCTGAAAACATTTATTTCTCGGAAAATCTCAGAATCAATATTTGTTTTTCAGCATCAGAGTATTGTCTCTCTATACCATATTTACTAACAAAAATTGAAATAAGTTTGTTTCAACTTCGCGTCATCTTTCGAATGATGGAGATTCTTGAATAATAATTTAAGAATTTGTCGACCTATATTAATTATTTTAATATTCCAATTTCCAAGTCTTCCAATTTCTATCCCCCTTACCAAGTGCCTGTTTCGTATAAATGGAAGAAAAAAATGGCTGTATTTCCCTATCTGCTCCTTCACATTCAACGATAATGATGCAATTTGCGTCATCCGTGGGCTTTCCTTTATTTCTATAACATTGTTAAGCGAAACGTTTTCTTCACGGTACAATAACATCATTTTCATATTCCTTTCAGGTACCATCTCCAGTTCCAAGAAAACAAAAGAACAGAAAAGGAAGAGCCACTCGAAAACAACCAAGAAGTCAAAGCAACAACACAACAAAACTGAAGACAAACAAGGAAATCAAGAAGACGACAGCAACATGGCTTCTGGTGGAGAAATTACTCTCCGGGACCTCAGCCATCCGTCGCTGAACGAGGCTCTGAAGGCTCACAACTCCGTCACTTTCAAGCTCGTCAGAACCGGTGAGTAGCATGTGAAAAAATTTTATTCAAGTAGTTATTATTGTTTCAACTTTGAAATTCATTCTACCCTGAGTACACTGATGCATTTGAAAGTCAGTTTCAGTTACAGAATCGAAACTTTTTTTAAGTAGAGGTCTACTTGATTTGAATTATTTGATAATGTATTCCGACTAAATTGTTAGACATTTATTTCTCATTTTCTGCTTCCTCATTTCTCACGAGTTATGCGAGGTCAATAAAGTTTTGGCGAATTTTTTTCTTCACGCTTTAAAATGTTAGTTATCTTGCTGAGATTTGGTAACATTTTGCACACAATTGGTAGATATAGGTCTAGAGATCGTTATTAATTATAGTTACCAATCCGTGTAAAATTTACCGAAATAAAGGAAAAATTGAAGGGTTAAGAATGAGATAATCCAAAGTCACACTTAAAAAAAAAACGATTCCACTTCTTACACATATGGGAAAGCTACAACTAAAATATTATAAAAATTACTCAGTAAATAACGTAAATATCCGCCGAAGAAATTGTGATACTGCTCCTAATAGCATTGGACTTTAAACCTTGAATACGCTCTCCTGTAACATTTTGTCTGCGTGGCTTAGGACTGTATTGTGGGTCCCTATCACCACGGCATGGCGCGTCCTCAGGTTGCGGATAGAGGAGACGGCCTCCAGATATGGAGGGTAGCTGCGAATATATTGAATAAGCAGTCGTGAACAGCCGATAAGGGGTGGTCCTCCAGCTTGCAGGTTGGGCGAAGGGCTAACAACCCATCACCGTAAAAACAGCTTGTTACGAATCCCTACAATAACAGGCAGGGTTTGGAATTGAACGGGTTACATCAGCTTCTTGTCTATGCGGATGACGTGAATATGTTAGGAGAAAATTCACAAACGATTAGGGAAAACACGGAAATTTTACTTGAAGCAAGTAAAGCGATCGGTTTGGAAGTAAATCCCGAAAAGACAAAGTATATGATTATGTCTCGTGACCAGAATATTGTACGAAATGGAAATATGAAAATTGGAGATTTATCCTTCGAAGGGGTGGAAAAATTCAAATATCTTGGAGCAACAGTAACAAATATAAATGACACTCGGGAGGAAATTAAACGCAGAATAAATATGGGAAATGCCTGTTATTATTCGGTTGAGGAGCTTTTATCATCTAGTCTGCTGTCAAAAAATCTGAAAGGTAGAATTTATAAAACAGTTATATTACAGGTTGTTCCGTATGGTTGTGAAACTTGGACTCTCACTCTGAGGGACGTACATAGGTTAAGGGTGTATGAGAATGAGATGCTTAGGAAAATATTTGGGGCTAAGCGGGATGAAGTTACAGGGAATGGAGAAAGTTACACAACGCAGAACTGCACGCACCTGACATAATTAGGAACATTAAATCCAGACGTTTGAGGTGGGCAGGGCATGTAGCACGTATGGGCGAATCCAGAAATGCATATAGAGTGTTAATTGGGAGACCGGAGGGAAAAAGACCTTTAGGGAGGCCGAGACGTAGATGGAAGGATAATATTAAAATGGATTTGAGGGAGGTGGGATATGATGATAAAGACTGGATTAATCTTGCACAGGATAGGAACCGATGGCGGGCTTATATGAGGGCGGCAATGAACCTTCGGGTTCCTTAAAAGCCATTTGTAAGTAAGTAAGTAAGGCTTAGGAGTGTATCATTGCTGAGAAGAAAGAAACATGTTTTATAAAAACGTGCGAATCCCAGGAAGTTTAACACTTGAGTACTTGTTAATAATAAAGTTATTTTTTCCATAATGGCGCTACAGTCCCTTCTGGGCCTTAGCCTCAGCCTTAGCCTTGATTTGATTACCTGGTTGGGTTTTTCCGAGGTTTCCCCCACCGAAAAGGCAAATGCCGGGTAATATTTTGGCGAATCCTCGGACCTCATCTCATCTAACTACATCTCGCCAAAATGTAAAAAAATGTAAAAAAATTGTACAAAATTGTAAAAATTGTAGAAAATTACTAAATTGTAAAACTATAAAAATTTGTAAAAATTGTAATTGTAATATTGTAAAATGTTGACATGTTCCACATCCTAAAGCTTCATTGCTCATGTAAGATCTATGGAATAAAATGAATGAATGAATGAATGAATGAATGAATGAATGAATCGTTGTCTCCAATCTTCTCTGTCTTGATCTCGTTTCCTCCAGTCTCTAATTCTTAGTATCTGTAGTACATCATTTTGTATGGCATATTCCCACCTGGCTTTCGGTCTTCCCATAAGAATCCAGTGTTATAAAATTTTCCATTTAATGCTTTATTAGAAATTCTCCTGTCCCCCATTCTTATTAAAAGTCCTGCCCATATTAATCTTCTTATTTTTATATCTTATACCACATTTAAATCTTTATACAGGTGATACAGAGTAATTCAAAATGTTGCGCACAAACGTAAGGAGCTTTTCAAGTGGTCGAAATACAACTTAAGAATATAGTTATAGGAAGTAATCCTGGGTCAGTGCCAGCCTGGGAATATCGGGAACTACATAATGCCAATCACACATTTAAGTTAAGCAAAGATAATGTTTACCCAACACTTTTTTTTTTACAAAAGTTGTTCAAATTGGCGACCGCCACATTGAATATAAGCATAATATCGTCGTAGGAAATTCTGGCGCACTCTACCAAGTACATCACGCATCTCACGAACTTCATCAGATGTTGCAAGTATCCTGGCGAGAAGTGTTTCTTGGTCGGGAGCTGGTGTCTCATACACGAGGCTTTTGATATGCTCTCAGAAGAAGAAACCAAGAGACATTCACACTTTTAACAAAAACGATTCCACTTCTTACACATATGGGGAAGCTACAACTAAAACATTATAAAAATTACTCAGTAAATAACGTAAATATATGCCGAAGAAATTGTGATACTGCTCCTAATAGCATTGGACTTAAAACCTTGAATACTCTCTCCTGTAACATTTTGTCTGCGTGGCTTAGGACTGTATCATTGCTGAGAAGAAAGAAACATCTTAATATGTGGGTATGTATGTATGTTCTCTATACAAATCTACACGCTTTGACCGATATGTGCCAAAGTTTGCACATTTAACCTTCATAACCAGGAGAAGAACATAGGCTATATTAAAACTGTGCAAATGGACGTTAAATTAATTAAAAAATAAAAATAAATACGATCAAACATTCATGTATAATACTAAAACGCAATCTTCTGTAGTGTTTTTTTATTATTGTCTGTTGTATTCAACATCGATTTTCACGAGGCCATGGAAATTATAACACGAAATTAAATAACATTGTTGATACACACAATGAAGGCTAAAACTAGATAATTCGTGCAATAAGTATCTTTTCGCATTCCAGGACCGTATTATGAATTTTCTATGCAGTTGTAGATAGTGAGCAGAATATGTTTTATCCAAATGAATTCTATAATTCTTTCAAACTACAAGGATTGCTACCACATAAGTTACTTAATACTGAATAACCAGAAGTACTATTGCGAAATATTGACCTATCAAAATTATGCACCAACATGAATTGGTGTGAAGAACTCATGCGAAACGTAATAGAAGTCGCAATATTAACTGGAAAAACGAAAGGAGAAGATGTTTTTATCTCACGTATTGCTATGATATCCATTCGATTTTAAGCAACTGCAATTTCAGTGTGACTAGCATTTGTAATGACCATATTAAAATGAAGCTCAAGGACAGTAGCTCAAAGTTGCAGACATTGACTTAAAAACTGCATGTATTTCACATCCTCGACTATATTTTATACAAAGGAGTGGAAAAAAAAAAAAAAAGATTTGCACATATCAAAAAGCAATTCGATGATATTTCTGTCATGTTGCTAATGTAGTAGATAGATAGATGGATTTATTGAGTAATATTATACATAGGTACAGATTTTATATTATCATAATTTTCTCTAAAATCCAATTCACGGGTCTTCTGACCGTACGTGCTTTGTACGTAAAACAAGTCCTACTTTGTAGGTTTTACCCCCCCCCCTCACCTATGATTATGTGACAGCGACGTGAGAATCGAACTCACGACCAGCGTCCCGCATGAAAGCAGATCGCACAGGCTCCACGGAACATTGAGTGACGTCGCGCGGTGGAGAGAAGAGAGAGGGTGTATTACGTCACGCGACGAGTTTGCGCGCGCATCTGGTGCTGGTAGAGAGGAGAGGGCCCTGGATTTCTCTGGAATGTCATCTCTAGAGACGGGTCGAACTTTCGAGGCTACGTCGCTGTAGTTATAAATTACGGTCGCGAAGGAACGACAGCAGTTTCAGTTTCAGAGTTTTCAGTTATTCAGTCAGTGAGAAAGTCAGAGCAAGCAAGCCAGCCGGAGTTCGACTCGAGTGTGCGTCCGCATCTGCGTCAGCATCCGAAGGCCTGAGTTCGAGTGCAGTGGACCGCAGTTGGAGGGACCTGAGTTCGAGTGCAGTGGACCGCAGTTGGAGGGACCCGAGTTCAAGTACAGTGAACTGTCTCTGAAGGTCTGTGGTTCGAGATACTGTGGACTCGAGTGACTGAGATAGAAGAACTGTGAACTGAGAACTGATAGTTCTGATTTGTAAATAGTGCTTTGTAAATATTAGTTAAGATTAACAGTTCATTGTTGTGCGTAATAGTCCAAGTAAATTGTCATTGTCGTCGGTGGAGTGCTATAACGAATACTGTGTGGAGTGAAGATCCAATTGTTGACGAGAGCGTTTAAGGTGAATTGTAGAAAGGAATTATTGTTGTGACGAATAAATTACATTGTTGTAACTAATAAAACTCACAATTATATCCGACCACTCTCTAAAAGAACACACATATTAAAATGAAAATGGCACAACAAAACACATTATATAATATATCCTAACCTAAAATAGACATAAAAGTGTAAAATTGGGTAGATACCATTATACCTTCGTCAGTTCGTGTCGCAAACTTCAACAGCTGAAGTTCTAATCTGTCTCACATTAAGAGGAACAATCCAATCTTTTGTTCGTATTCTTTATTCCCCATGAGGTCAAGACATACAAGCGAACTCCTATGCTGACTTAGCATCGAGGGTGGTAGATATTTTCTCCGTACATGTTCCAATTCGACACACTGCACAGTGGACAAAGGCGCTCTCTTTCTTCGTTGACTGTTTGCAGTATGTGAATGTACGTAAGCCGACTGAAAATAACACTGTATTAATTCTAAAATATAAGCCTCACAAAATATTGTTTTCAGACGCTAAATAACCCAAGATGTTGATAAAGCGTCGTAAAATAACCTACTAAAAATATTGTTGTTCACGTCCCAAAATATGTTATTGCGAATTTCTATCTGTATAATCATTTTGCAATTGTAGTATGTTATGCGTTGTGGAAATAACAAACTCTTAATTTCTAAAATACCGTTAAGCCTATACATCTCTCAGAATATTAGTCTTTATGCTAAAAATGACTTATTGCAAGTTTATATTGTATATGTATTCTGTGTATAAAATAAGAATTAATATAATATGTTCCGAAGTTGTGAGGTATAGTTTTCAAAGTCATATTAAAAAAAAAAACTAGGTATGATATAAGTGGGTGCACAGCGGTCAAGGGGTAAAAAATCTTCCAAAATAAATAAACAAAATTATATATGTAGGCGTACATATTGATTGATTTGATGCTGAAACTGATCAGAAAAAGGAAAAGGAATCATATTTTCTTTGGGTTTTACTTTGTTCATTGTTTGATTTTTCTATTATTTTATTTGTATTTCTGGCGGTGTGGAAGAGAAGGCCTAATGGCCGTAACTACACAGGAATAAGTAAATAAATAAAAACAAATAAATATATGAATTAAAAAAAAACAATGAACGACAGGCACATGATTACATGTTTTTTTTTTCGGTGCCTCATTGAGTTAACGCTGGCAGGCATTTCGCTAAAGAGTTCATCAATTCATGTAAGTAACGTTAAGTAAAGATTAATCTTACCTTAATAAAGACAATTCGTTTTGGTTGTCTATAGTTAGGTTTCCGAGATTTCCGAAAATGTAATAACCAGTTCCGCCCCTGAGCACGAGTTTTTCCGCCCCTGAGCACGAGTTGTACTCTTTCAGGGGCGAGCTAAAGCTTTTCTGTATATATTATATTTTATGTTACAATTATTAGCAAAATAATAAATAAATGAATAATAAATAAATTAATTAATTAAAATAGAAGGAGAAAGGAAAACCCGTGCAGCGCTGGTGTGTTTTCAACTAGTATATAATAATATGAAGTTAATGAAATAGTACCGGTAGCTATAATTTAAAGATATTTTACAAGAGTTCTATTCTGTAATCTATATCTATACTAATAATAAATCTGTAGCCGAAATTTTTCTGGTAATTTTCGATTTTCCAAAAATAATTGGTCCTAACATATATAATTAACCACACTGAAACCGAAAATCGCTTTTTTGAAACTTTTGTTTGTATGTCTGTCTGTCTCTCTGTCTGTCTGTATGTTTGTTTGTTACCTTTTCACGCGATAATGGCTGAACCGATTTCGATGAAAATTGGAATATAAATTAAGTTCGTTGTAACTTAGATTATAGGCTATATGGCAATGAAAATACATTATTTAAAAGGGGGGTTATAAGGTGGCCTGAATTAAAGAAATCGAAATAACTCACTTATTATTGATTTTTGTGAAAAATGTTACATAACAAACGTTTCTTTAAACATGATTTCTGATAAGTTTTATTCTCTGAAAAATTTTGATAGGACTGATATTTAATGAGATAAATGAGTTTTAAAATTAAAATAACTGCCATCTAAGGCGGTGTATTGAAATAAAAAACAAATGACTTCGTCTATAAGGGGCCTTGGACACAACAATCGAAAGCTATGAAACATAGCCTACAGACAATGTTTCTGTGTTTGTATGAAGTAATATATCGGAAGCTAAATTAACCGATTTGTATAATTAATTGTTATTTCATCATTGGAAAGTTTAGTTTCTCTGGATGGACATAATGCTATAATGTTATTACAGTAACTTTTGAGTGAATTGAGAACAGATAAGATTAAAATAGCTTCTTATGCACAGAAAACTTGATAGGTTATTCTGTATATTAATTTCCTGTATTTCTTATAATAATGTTTATGAACATATTCATTTTTATCTCAGAGAATTAACGAACAACGAGAGTGTATTGATTTAGTATGCAGTAATAGTACGTTAGCTTAGCAATCCATTATTTTATAATTCAAATTTTAACTATGCTCAATTGAATCGTGTTAAAATACATAAAATACATACGCAATAAATGCAATGCAAAAAATTGGGCAATGAGCCAAGCAGATTATGTTGCGCTATTGTAAAAGTTGTTCCTCCTGAGATTCAAGAGCTCCCACAACAAATTAAAAACTTTCTAATTCGAGTACATCCGTTATCAACACACTTTTTACATAATATAATATAATATAATATAATATAATATAATATAATATAATATAATATAATATAATATAACATAATATAATATAATATAAATATAATAATAAATCTGTAGCCAAAATGTTTCTGTTAATTTTCGCTTTTCCAAAAATAATTGGTAATAACAATTAAGAAACATGTTAAAGGAATTGTCATTGAACCAAATGAGTGTCTCTGGATCAAAATGATCGCATTTTAATATTTTAAATACAATTTAAATTAAGTACGTAACATATTAAACGATTTACCCTTCTATCAAACACGAATGTTCCCTGGATCAAATGTCCTATTTTAATTATGTAATTACTTTATATTTATTTCTAACGGGTGCAGCGGAGCGCACGGGTACGGCTAGTACTCTAATATAAAAAGGTTTATATTGGGTATAAAACATGTAATACTCATTTCTTTCTAAAAAGTAGTTTGAAAGTGATTTTTGTAAATAATTTTGCCTGTTTGATTTTTGCCGTTTTTTCGGATCATTATACATTGTTCGGAGTCTTTCTTCATAAATATTCTTTATACTGTGAAAAAGCAACGAAAAAATATCGTTCAGAGTTGGTCATCAAGGCCGAGTCTCACAGTGAGAGAACCGTCTCGCGTGAGGAATTATCCAGAATTATTACGCCAATGTGATTGATGAAGGGGGGGGGGGAGTCGCGGAGGTAGGGGGGAGACGCGGAGAGGTAGGGGGGAGACGCGGAGGTAGGGGGGAGTTGTGGTCAAGGAGAGGGAGTTGGGGTCAGGGAGGGGGAATTGCGGGTAGGGATTTTTTTTGGAATTTTGAAGGGAAGAGTCGCAATGAGGAGTAGGGGGGAGTCGTTGAGGGAGTATTTACGTAAGGGATGAGTCGCAATGGGGAGTAGGGGGATATCGTGGAGGGAGTGTTTACGTAATGGGGAGTGGGGGGGGAATCGTGGAGGGAGTGTTTACGTAAGGGAAGAGTCGTAATGGGGAGTGGGGGGGGGAGTCGTGAGGGAGTTTTGACACCACTAGGCTCACATACGAGACTCCTCTGATAATCTTTACACATTATAATTCGTGTTTATATAGTAATGTTAGGCAACGCGTAGCATACGCAAGAGATAAAAATTATACAAGTGTTGCAAATTTTTGTTTTATGTACAATATACTTTTTTCATAGGGTTACGTAGCTTATATATTTCTCTACCAAATGATACCAACTTCAGTGATCTAACCATATAATCAAATATGGGGAACGGTAACGGTCATACCATGTTGACAATACCAGTTCTCGTCCAATCATCGAAGTCACTCAACAATCGGCGTGGTCAGTACTTGAATGGGTGACCGCTTGGGAACACCATGTCCCGTTGGCGTACTTTTTAACCCGAATCACGTAAGTGAAGTGGATACGCATTGCGCGCGCGCACACACACACACACACACACACACACACACACACACACACACATACTTCCACAATAGCCGAACAAATGGCGCCAATTCTACTATTGTGTTTACTGTTCATCTATGGAATCGCCCGCTTAGGCCAGGAATACACGGACGTGCTGCGGCAGTAGCGCGGCATTAAATGTAATTCGCGGAGTAAATTGTGCAATCTCGAACAAGCGGTGCGCACGATATGAACCATCTGCTCCGCGCAAGCCTCGAACACCTTTCTAGTTCCATTCTATCTCGCACGATGCACGACCATGGAAAATGAGGAAGCTTTGCTAACTGCTATTTGCGCTTTGGTAGTATTATTATACGGTACATTTTCAACAGAAAGAAACGTAGGACAACTCGGATGATATCCACCAATTCTGGAGAATTATTGATGAAAATCGGACCAAACTTTAAAAAATCAGCCAGCAACATGCGAGAACCAATCTCAAGTAAAGATAGGACAATATTTATTGTACTAAACTCAATTTATCCTTAAACAATGTTATTGTGTAATTAACAAAGTATGTAAAGTACTATTTTTGGTTGGTTGTATATGTCAATATTCCAATTTAGTAGTGACTTTACGATTCTTGGTGACAGGGGATTCGTTTACAAGCCTTCAGTACCTTTTGCAAATTTCAAAATAGGCTATCGGAGAAATAATCCCAGAAGTTTGTCCAGCAATTGTCATCACATTAAAGGAAAATATCAAGATGAATTAAATCATAGTACCAATATAATGTGCTTCTTTAATGGGGATATTTTAATTAAAATACTAATAATGAAATTTTGAGAGAATTGCAATTAAAACATTCGAAATATCATACCAAGAAAAATCAATAATATTTCGAAGTCGCATTGTAATAAAGAAACACGTACAATAAAACTACAAACATTTTCTTTTTTTCGAGTAATCAAAATTTGATTGCCAAATTACATTTTTAATTTAAGTGTACAGTCAAAAGAAGTATTTTAAATCACGGAAAGAAAGTTATTTTAAAATAAAACATAGACATGCAACATATATACAACAAATATTACAAAAATTGTTATTCAATTCATTAAAAATAATAATAAGAAAAAAAGCAGACGATATTAAACGTGCTGGTTTTGATTATCGTAGTAGCTTATGTGATGAACATTCTGAGGACGGAGTTTTGGTTGGATGATGTTGAAGAGAGCCAAGAGAGTTTGATTCAAATTCGGAAGTGACAGAGTGTAGTGTAGTAAGAACTGAATTGGAGATTTTGTCATTCAAAGGTCGACTTAAGAAGACTCTTTAGGCGGAGGACGTTGTGATGGTTCGGGAGCTGAACCATAGGAAGTTGAGGGAGTAATTGGTTGAGTAGGGTGTCTAGAATAACCCATTTGGGAAGAAGACATCAAATGAAGGTGCAGATGAATGAAAACGTTGTTGTCCATAGTAAGTTGGCATTTCAAAGAAGTTTCGTTTTGCTTTCTTCTGAATGTCATAAATAATTTGCTTAATCCCTTTCCTAGTAGGGTGTAGTGGCACGATATGCTATCATTTTCGATGAAAGGAAAGCACAAAATGATTTGACTTCACATTGTTCAATAGTGATCTTTAAACCCCCAGAAGCCATCGGCGTGGTTCAGGCGGTAGCGTGTTTGCCTGCTGATCCGGAATTACGCTCAAGCATGGGTTCCATTCCCGCTTCGGCTGATTACCTGATTGTTTCTCCGAGGTTTTCCTCAATCGTAATACGAATGTCAGGTAATCTGTGGCGAATCCTCGGCCTCATTTCGTCAATTTCCAAGTCGCTATCACAAATTCCATCGACGCTAAATAACCTAGTAGTTGATAGAGCGTCGTAAAACAGCCAATTAAAAAAATTAACGTCCCAGCAGTGGCTTGCATAATTCCAACGGCGGTTGCCAGTAATTCTGTACCTATCATCCTGCTTTTTCGCTCGTCTTAAAAGTGAATGTGGGTATGTATGTATGTATGTATGTATGTATGTATGTATGTATGTATGTATGTATGTATGTATGTATGTATGTATGTATGTATGTATGTATGTATGTATGTATGTATGTATGTATGTATGTATATGTGTATGTTTTCTATACAAATATACACGCTTTGACCGATATGTCCCAAAGTTTGCACATTTAACCTTCATAACTAGGAGAAAAGCACAGGCCACATTAAAATTCTGCAAATGGACGTCAAATTAATTAAAATATAAAAAATATAAATAAACTAGTGGCTTATGCAGCAAATGTTGCAAACTAAGTTCATTAGACGTTCAAATAAAAATTTTGCACACTTATTTTCAATGAAGAATACCAGATATTTTGAAAGTTATTTGCTTGCATAATAATGAAACATCCCTTTGAATGTTTTTTTTTATGCCAAATACTTTTTGTTGAACCTATCCATCTTCAGTTTTTGAGTTTCAACGCGAAAACGCAAGTAACAATGTCAAGAAGATCAGTAGGTTTTTAATCTGGGAGTAAAGCAATAAATATTTCAGATATTGTGGACTGTAGGTGGAAGTTAAAAAAAAGTCAGGTTTCCTATGCTTTCGAACAATAGTCATAGCATCTTGGTATAGCTGCTGGATGTAGAGGGTAAAATCATTTTATCCTGCTAAGAGATCTTGCTGAAATGACCGGGAGACTACAAAATTATGGAGGCCTCTTATTTTATCAGTAAGTAATACCTTTTGGTTTTTCCTTAGGAACTGTAATGTTTGCGCCCTCTCGAGCCAATACTGAAGAGAATGACGCATATAAATATCTACACCATATTGCCATTAAGTATATGAAAAAGACCCAACCTCACTTGATTAATAACTATAAAAATATTTCATTTTTAATAACAATATTAGGCCTATTATCTTACGTAAATTATATATATATATATATATATATATATATATATATATATATATATATATATATCCGCCACTGAGTAAATTATAGAAATGAAGATCTAATTTAAGATATTCTCTACATCTACTTACATAACCCCAAACGTTTCACTTTCATATCATCAATATAGCATTAATATGTAATATTTCATTTCTAATGATAATAATGTCATCAAACCACCTCAAGTTTTGTAGATTTTAATATGCAATACAGCTGTACTCAGAAAATTACACACCACAGAATGAAATCTGTAAATTATTTTTAGTAAGTTACTTTTTAATAACCAAGTGAATTTGAGCTCTATGTCAGCAATCCTGTAGGCCATGGCCTTCGTGTTTTATTCTTTTATTTATTTATTTATTATTTATTTTTCGTTGTTGATAACTCTATAACATCTATTAGATGCTTTATGGTTGTGCTAACAGATGGAGTTACTTGTCAACAATGTGACGCTGAAACGTGTGTTCAGGTTACTGCCCAGCGACAGTCCTGATGTATTTTTATATTTGTGATGATTGGTTAATTAATATTAACCCGGCACACTCACAATCACACTCTAGACACCCAGGGAATTCTTCTTCTTCAAGAAAAATTCACCGAGCGCCGAGCCCGGGAATCGAACCCGGGACCTGCTGATCTGGAAGCCAGCATGCTGACCAACAGACCACGGAGGCAGTCAATGTTTTATTCTGAAATGCATTTAATTGTCAAAACTGACGAAAGATGGATTTTGGAAAATAGGAAAATTATGCAGAACCAACGCTTCACTGAAAGTTACTAATTTTCTTAAAATCCTTGGATGTCAAGCTTCAAAATGACGGGTCATCCATTAAAATCCGTTCAGCCGTTTTCCCGTAATTTCCACTACCAGTTCAAATTACTAAATTAAAAAAAAAATTACAGTATATAGATAGATAAAATATTCATGTATCATATTAAAACGCAAAATCTTCTACAGTCAATTATTGTTATTTATTATTGTCTGTTGTATTCAACATCGACTTTCACGAGGCCATGGAAATTATAACACAAATTACATTGTTGATACATCATGAAGGCTAAAATCTAGAAGACAATTAATACAATAAGACGTTTATTTACACAGTCCAGGACCGTATTATGAATTTCTCGATGCAGTTGTATATAGTGAGCAGGTTGTGTTTATCCAACTGAATTTTTTTAAATCACAAGGATTACTATCACATAATTGAATACTTAATTTTGAATCACCAATTACTATTGCGAAAAATATTGACCCACCAAATTATGCAATGGATTGAGAATTAGTGAGAAAAAAAAACTCATGAAAAACGTAATAGAAGTGACAATATTAACTGTCAAAACGAAAGAAGATGTTTTTATCCCATGTATTCCTATGATACCCACTAAACTGCCTTTCCATTTTAAGCAATTGCAATTTCAATGCGACTAGCATTTGTAATGGTCATCTATTAGAATGAAGCTCAAGGACATTCGCTCAAAGTTGCAAACATTAACTAAAAAACTGCGTGTTTTTCACATTCTCAACAATATTTTATACAAAGGAGTGAAAAAAAATACACAAAAAAAAGCACTTCATTGATACTTTTGTCATGTTGCTATTGTAGTATGTGACTGTACGTAAGCCCACTGAAAATAACAATGTACTAATTCTAAAATATACGTATGCTATTGTTATTCATGTCCGAAAATTTATTACTGCGAATTTCTATCAGTATAATCACGTTGCCAATGTAGTATGTTATGCGTTGTGGAAAGAACCATCTCTTAATTTCTAAAATACTGACATACCTCTCTCAGAATATTAGTCTTTACGTATGTTAAAAAATGACTTCTTGTAAGTTTATATTGTGTCTAAATTATGTGTATAAAAATAATATATTTAATATGTTCTGAATTTGTGACATACAATTTCTCAAGTCATAATTAAAAAAAAAAAACTGGGTATTATATAAGCGGGCGTACAGCGATCAAGGGGTAAAAAAATCTTCCAATATAAATTAAATTATATATGTATATATTCATTCTTTGGTACGACCGATACAGAGAGAAATTTTGGCTCACGATGGCACCCACGGGTTCAGATGGGAACAAGGGAATTCCCTGTTCATTGAAGTTAGCCTACGTGAAATGCATGTCAGCACAGCATATATCAATGTACAGATCTTATAATTACTTACCTCTGCTTCTGTGCAACGTCACATTTGCGGTGAGGAGGAAAGGAGACGGCAGAAAGGTTGTAATGATTTTTAACACTCTGACACCCACGACTAAGATAAGCCATTTCAAATTTGACAGTCACTGACCGGCAGAGATAAAATATAAGATATGTAGAACATTGAGTTAACGTTAAATGGGCGTATAGGGACCGAGGAGTGTGTTTTTATTTTGCTGAACTTCAAGCAATGCTGGAGGTGTGCTGCGGAAAAGAAAAATTGGGTGAGAGCTGTAAGAGAGGCCAGGGTCCTTCATGGACTGTAGCACCAGAAGAATGGAGAATGAAAATCAAAGCAATGCTAACTCATTTAATGTTTGTGTGGCCGTAGCCTGTATATTATTTTCGTTTGGTTTTATTTTATTTATAGTTTGATTTTTCTATTATTTTATTTATATTTCTGGTGATGCAGAAGAGAAGGTCTCACGGCCTTAACTACGCCAGAATAAATAAATAAACACATATATACATACAAATTAAAAAAAAACATTTGAACGTATGGCACGTGATAAAATGTTTTCTTTCGCTGCCTGGCCTACAGCTGTTTTAAATTCCGGCATTTGGCTAAGAAGTTCATTAATTCATGTAAATGATACTATGTAAAGATTTCAGCTTTATGGACGAGGAAATCTTAGTCAAGACATTTCGTTTTGGTTGTCTATAGTTGAGTTTCTGAGATTTCCGAAAAGTCTAACAACCAGTTTAATTAAAAAAAAAAAAAAGAAGCAAAAAGGATAACCCGGGCAACGCCGGGTGCTTTCAGCTAGTGTTTTATAAAAACATGCGAATCCCAGGAAGTTTAACACTTGAGTACTTGTTAATAATAAAGTTATTTTTTCCATAATGGCGCTACAGTCCCTTCTGGGCCTTAGCCTCCTTCAATCGTTGTCTCCAATCTTCTCTGTCTTGATCTCGTTTCCTCCAGTCTCTAATTCTTAGTATCTGTAGTACATCATTTTGTATGGCATATTCCCATCTGGCTTTCGGTCTTCCTATAAGAATCCAGTGTTATAAAATTTTCCATTTAATGCTTTATTAGAGATTCTCCTTTCCCCCATTCTTATTAAGAGTCCTGCCCATATTAATCTTCTTATTTTTATATCTTATACAGGTCATACAGAGTGATTCAAAATGTTGCGCACAAACGTAAGGAGCTTTTGAAGTGGTCGAAATACAACTTAAGAATATAGTTATAGGAAGTAATCCTGGGTCAGTGCCAGCCTGGGAATATCGGGAACTACATAATGCCAATCACACATTTAAGTTCAGCAAAGATAATGTTTACTCAACACTTTTTTTTTTTTTTTTTTTTTTTTAGAAAAGTTGTTCAAATTGGCGACCGCCACATTGAATACAAGCATAATATCGTCGTAGGAAATTCTGGCGCATTCTACCAAGTACATCACGCATCTCACGAACTTCATCAGATGCTGCAAGTATCCTGGCGAGAAGTGTTTCTTGGTCGGGAGCTGGTGTCTCGTACACGAGGCTTTTGGTATGCTTTCAGAAGAAGAAATCAAGAGACATTAGATCAGGGAAGCGGGGTGGCCAATCAATTGGACCTTCCCTTCCGATTCAGTGCCCGGGATCTGTATCATTTAGTAATGACACGTAGGCCTACTTGAAGAGAAACGTGTGCAGGCGACCAGTCTAGTTGCATGCACATCTGACGACGCACTATGAGTGGTACATTCTCTAACAGTTCTGGAAGAACATCTCGCATGAAGACCTTGTACCTCAACTCATTCAAACGTAGTGGCGGAGGAACGTCTTCATCATTTCATAGTATATCGAACCAAAGCAAGTTTACATCTGCAATGTAGTTCCTGACATTTCCAAGCGTGCACTGACTCAGGATTACTTCCTAGACCATAAGTTCCTATTCGAAAATTGTTGTATTTCAACTCCTCTACGAGCTCCTTAAGTTTGTACGCAACTTTTTTTTAATCACGCTGTATATTTCCTCATTCCATCTTAGACACCAACGTCCATTTTCATATACTGGTCCATATATTCTTCTTAAGACTTTCTTCTCGAAGGTGTTCAGTGAATCTTCCACTGTCCTGGATGATGTCCAAGTTTCACATAGTACCTACAGGTTTTATTAATGTTTTGTATAGTTTTATTTCATTGTTATGATAGATTTCTTTAGGTCTGATTATATTTTAGGGAGAGTAGTATACTTTGTTGGCTCCTAATACTCTTTCTTTGATTTCCTCAGTTTTATCATTGAAGTTGTCAATTATTGTCCGCAGGTATTTAACGTTCTACGATTTCAGTCTCATGATCCTTAGTTTCAAGTGTTGTAATGTTTTTATTTCCCTTTGTCTGTATTATTGCCTTTGTTATGTTCTCATTAATTTTAAGGCCCAGTTCTTCTGATTTTTCTTACAATATTTCATAGACTTCAGAGACGACTACTTTTGTCCTTCCTAATGTGTTAATGTCATCTGCGTATGCTGTAAAGTTATAACCACTACAAATTGACACATAATTAATGATATCAATGTAGTTATTGTCGCTCAAATCTTCTAACTACGGACAACGTTATTCTTTCAAAATGTCGATTAATTATTTAACGGCTCCTTAGCTTGTTCGAAAAAGTTGGACATTACGATGTAATTTTTAAGTACAATAGTTAAAATACGAAAATTAGACAAGCTATCGATGTTACTTGTTCTCTGAAAGGTTTTTACACCTGCTAAAAATTTACTGCTGTCATAAATGATGCAGCAGATGCTGTTGGCTCAAATATACGTAGAAATTAAAAAAAAAATTGAAGAACCGATACGAAAAGGGGGTAGCTCCAGTTTTATAAACTTTTCAGGAGAAATAAACTAAATGTGAAAGGATGTAATATTTTAACCAAAATTTTAGCATTGATTTGAGCTATTTCAGCAAAAACCACAACCTTCTCACGATATGTTTTAATTTTGTCCATTTACACAATTGTGTCACAATCACAATAAAACTGTTGGAGCTGTACTCACGAGTTGTGCAATATGTAACTGCTAATCGATACATAGTGCACTATAGTGGAAAATTTATTATCATCACGGCCTAATTTTAGAAAGTTGCTTGATGTTAGCAGAAAATATCGTCGTTGATTTTATGAAACCTCCTATGTGACAGTAGAGAACATAATTTTTCAGGAGGAAGAAACAAATTAATTAAACATCAGTAGACCTACATTCATCATCGATGACATCATATTTACCAACGTTTTCTACCGGATTATCTAATATTCTTCTGTAGGCCCATTGATATTTAATTACTTTTTTCTTACTCCTGTAAAAATTATGCTCTGTATTGTCACATAGGAGATTCCACAAAATCAACGACGAAGTATTACAGTACATGACTTCCATTAACCCTTAAAATCGCAAAGTATCCTATAGGATACAACAGGTTAATAGGCTATATGCTGTAATTTTAATAGAACAATAGAAAAAAAATTGGTAGGAAAATTAAAATTTCACATTACTATAATATTGTACAACATATAAAATATGGACATTGCGATAGTTGTTTTCTTTACAGTCCGACACGGTTTAATAAACTAGTATGAGAAATGAAGTTTTGCCAATTTAAGGGTTAATTACTACTATTACCTTAGACTGATGTGCCTGTGTATATATGATACAGCACATACTTTTTGTTTTAAAAATGACCTTGATCATTGAATTTGGCTAATGATGACGAATCCTCTTCCTACATCTCCGTCCTCTTTAGCTTTTTGATGTGTATAATGCATATTCACCCCATATTGAATTTGACTTCCATTTCTGAGAAAAGCTTTTTCGAATTATATCGATATGTTTTTCTTATCTTTCTTTCATTGTTAATGGAGCGATGTATAACTCCGAAACTTTACATATTTCTATATTTAAGATAGTGCAGAAACTAAAAAAATTTCGTGCCACGAACTTTATAAATATTTGTTTTACAAGTAACTTTAAACAATTGTATTCTTCTAAAAGCCTGTCTGTCGAACAAACAGGAAATTGGGGAATAGAATTGAATAACAGAGAAAGTGACTCAAAGGAAGCTACGTAATAACTTAATATTTTTCTGAATTTAGTCTAAAAGCCTACACTTAAGCGTTTGTGTAACAGGACAAGGAAATAATAGTTAATTGTTCTAGGTTTAAAAAAGAGCCCAGAAGTTAAACGGACACAAATAAAAGAAGCAACTGTTTCTATTTGAAAACGAATTGGAGCGCGTTCTAAATACCCACTTGCGTCACTTAGTGTTCACTCCTCAGTGAGATCATCCTCGCTCAGACTTTACACTAAAAGAAAATATTTTCATTTACCCGGACGCCGCGACGCGCGGTCGGCATTGTGGCGGCGCGGGGCTAAGGCCAATTATAGCGACTGGGTTAATACTGGGAACTAACCCACTGTAGGTATGTAATTTATTATTCCTCTGTAGTAACATTGTTCTTCGCACCATGCACAATCTATAGCTCTCGGACACCTAACGCGCTCTGGGTCTCTTCTACCGCCAAAAGCACATTTATTATGATTGCCTTTCCTCCCTCTGCAGACACCTTCTGTTAATTGCAAGTTGTAACGGTAAAGGTAAAGATACCGCTTTACAAGCCATCAAGGAGCATAGAGGGCATGGAGTTAGAACTCCATGCTTTCATGACCTTGTACTAGAATGAGATGATGTGGTGAAAACCACGCTACAACTGCCATTAACCCCCGACATTCAATTTAACAGGAGGCTGTATGGACTTCGGGAAGTTTTGACAACGAGAAAAATTACGTCGTCACTCTGAATTGAACACAAGATCTTCTAATCCATAGCCACTAGCTCTAAACTTACTAAATACGAAAGGAATTACTCGGCTGTCTCGTAATAATAATAATAATAATAATAATAATAATAATAATAATAATAATAATAATGTGATGATAATAATAATAATGATAATAATAATGTGATGAAGATGATAATAATAACAATAATAATAATAATAAATAATAATAATAATAATGTGATGATAATAATAATAATGATAATAATAATAATGTGATGATAATAATAATAATAATAATAATGATAATAATAATGTGATGAAGATGATAATAATAACAATAATAATAATAATCATCATCATCATCTTCTTCTTCTTCTTCTTCAAGGTTTAGGCCTTTCAGCCTGTTCTGCCTCCATTAAAATTGATCTCGCCACCGTTTTACTGGTCTTCCTAATGATCTCCTTCCTAATGGATTATAATTCATGGCTGCTCTCGTTATACTTGTTGGCATTCTATTTACATGTTCTTTCCGGTTATGTTGATATTGTTTAATAAGTTGAATTATACTATCTATTTTTAATTCATTTCCAATATCTTCATTTCTTTTTTTGTCTAATAGTGTATAACCCGCAACATATCTAAGAAATTTCATCTCACCTGCTTCAATTCTTCTTTCTTCATTTTTCTTTAGAACCCAACATTCGCAGCTGTATAGAAGGGACGGAATTGCCATTACTTTGTAATATTTGATTAATGTTTCCTTTCTCACTTTCTTTCCCAGTGTTCTACGTATTGTTCCACAGAAATAATTGAATTTATTTAATTTTTCCTCGATTTCACATTTTTTGCCATAAATTATTGAACAACCTAAGTATGGGAAAGTGTTGATTTGTTCTATTATTTTGTTTTCTATAACCAATTTCACTCTTACTGGTTGAGATGATGATGATAATAATAATAATAATAATAATAATAATAATAATAATAATAATAATCCATAAGTTTTAAAATTTCATTCACTCATCTAACGATGGACTCTTCGAACAATCGACTCACACACCGGCCATATTCGGTCGTTCATTCGCTGACCAATCGACTGAGTAACGAACTCACCACTAACTTACTAACTCTACTACTCACTAACTCATCCACTCACTGATCAACTGACTGACTCACATACTGACGGACAGATTGGCTCACTCACTCACTCACTCACTCACTCACTCACTCACTCACTCACTCACTCACTCATGGACACTGGCTTACCTACTCACTGGCTGATCGACTGACTGGCTCACCCACTCACTGACCGACTGACTGATTCACCCACTCACTGACCGACTGGTTCACCCACTCACTGACTCACTCACTGACCGACTGGTTCACCCACTCCCTGACTGACTGGCTTACCCATTGACTGACTCATTCACCAACTCACTCACTCACTAACTCACTAACCGACTGACTGGCTCATCCACTCACTGGTTGATCGACTGGCTGGCTCACCCACTTACTGACCGACTGATTCAACCACTGAGTGACTGACTCATTCACTGACCGACTGGCTCAGCCACTCACTGGCTGACCGACTGACTGACTCACCCACTGACTGACTCACTCATTCACTGATCGACTGACTAGCTCACCCACTCACTGACTCACTCACTCACTGGCTGACCGACTACTTAACTCACCCACTCACTGACCGACGCACTAATCTACAGACTCATTCACCCACTCACTCGTTCACAAAGTAAAAAACCAGGGATTTGCTCATCCACTGACACTGGTCGATTGACTCACTCAGTAACCTGACGTACTGCTGACTCACTCGCCTTGAAAAATGTGATGAAAATTTGTGAGGAATTTTCTCTTGCAGTTCTCTGTTTTCCCTTATTATCACTCTGCCATTGCCCCATTGTTGCCAACTCACTATTTTGTAAAGTCTGCTTAGTGTGCATAGTTAATTGAAATTGTTTAAAGCAGTAACGCCCAAACTTTCTACCACGAGAGGCCAATAATTACTGTAGTGATTGACCTCGGGCCACATTACAGTGTAGATAGGCCTACTTAATACGCGTAATTTTTGTTAATATTCCGACAAAACACACTATAATTTAATTAATTAATTTCATATAATTTGGATTACTTAATTTTGAAAAAAATACTTAAATAAAAGGGGATGCATAATTACTCACCTAATGAGAAGTGTGGAAATGGAGTTTTGAAGATAATAAATTGTCGATATCCGGTCTCTGCTCTGTGGTGCTCGGAAGTAACACATCTTGGAGATGCTCGTCATTTAAACTTGATTTTAATCTTGATTTATGAATTTTCATTTTCGAAAATGCTTGTTCACATACGTGAGTTGAAGAAAACATGGAGATCAAACGCCGAGCTTGCTTCTTCACGTTCGTTTCCCTTGAATTTATCGAAATCATGAGTGTTTTGTCTGGTAATGTTTTTTTTTAATATTATAGGCATATTCCTTCATTACAGCTATGACACAGTTGCAAATGACATAAATCACTTTGTTTCCATGTTCTTTCACAAAATAATTACCGAGCCAAGATTCATTATACTTTCTACACTCACTGTCGACTTTTCGTCGTTTCGAAAACATTTTGCACTTAAGTAAACCTGACACCACACTACCGCACGAACAGTCGAGAACTGACGAAGAATTAAGAATGACACTGGAAGTTGTAGAGTTGGTGGATATCGGAATGTAAGGGATGAATGACCTACCCTGTGATGACTGACTGGCCTGCCATGGGATGGGGGTGGTTTTGCAATATCTGCTAATCCCCAAACTCCAGTCACAGGGTCGCATACGGTAAGATTCTGATATAAAGCCTACTCAGTGAAAAGAATGCGATAGAGGTTTCCCTTGAGTAATAAGACAAATGTCGGGATGAGCCCTAAAAGAAATGGGCCACGGATCACTTCCCTTCCACCACTCTTTCTCTTCTACTATCACAAAGAAATTGCTAATTTCTTAGATAATCCTATAATATGATAATAGGGAAAATAAATACACTGTAAGTTCACAGGGCTAACGGCTTCGAAGCTGGGTACCTGGTTCTAATGAAGTGCATAGATAGCAATATAACATGGGGGCATGAGATAGTTACTCTGCCTGCCATAATAAATTCACTTCAATTAAATTCCCTAATGTAAAAAAAAAAAAAAAAAAGAATGCGATAGTCTTCATTTTCCAGGAAGTAATGGTTACAGCCTTCAAACTTTCGAGTCATGTTCAAAACATATATTGCTACTGGAAATTGAACTTTATAAAGTTGTTTAAAATTAACTAATTAATATTCAGATCATGGCGGGCCACTGAAACGATCATGACGGGCCGTAGTTTGGGTGGCCCTGGTTTAAAGCTGCTTCTCTTAGACATTCTCAGATGTAGAAAGGAGACAGTTGTAGAGGGAAAGGGGGGGGGGAGAAAGAGAGTAAAAGAGATTATATCACTTGAAACTCAACCGTCTGGAAGCAGAATAGAACAATAATCCTTTCTTGTTGCTTTCTTATGCACTTCTTCCTTGCCAAGGTTTGGCCTTATGACCTTTCCCGCAGTTCAACCTTATACACTAGAGAGATCAGCACATAATAATAATAATAAAATAATAATAATAATAATAATAATAATAATAATAATAATAATAATAGACAGGAAATCACAGTTCCCAAGTCAGCTTTAAATAACGTTTCGAGATTTAAATAGAAAACAATGTTTTTATAAGTGCTGTAGGTATAGGCTATCTTTACAATCATTCCGACATTATAGGCCTATAACTTTACAATTACATGAGTATAGTCTCACAGTATATTTTATTCATGAACTTCACAGAGGTGGGGACTTTGTGTTACACTAGGAATAGGTGGACGGTTATATTTGTGATTTGGATTAATTATAGATGTACAGGGTGAGTCGTAATTGTGTACTAGAAAGTAGTGCAGATTATTCTATATTAAAAATGAAACTTATTTTCTCATATAAATTTATGGTCGTGCCCGCTTCATTATGGAGATAATGACTGGAACAGAAAAAGACAACAGCTACATTTGTGAGAGTGTTACTTAATGACGTCTGCTGTCAAAAATCAGAAAATTAGAATTTATAAAACAGTTATATTACCGGTTGTTCTTTATGGTTGTGAAACTTGGACTCTCACTTTGAGAGAGGAACAGATATTAAGGGTGTTTGAGAATAAGGTCCTTAGGAAAATACAGGATGGGGCATTAGGAACCAAGAGTTTTTAAAATAATCATAAAACAGTTAGTTTTTGTTTTCAACACATTTTATTGGTAGAACAACGTTTGTGAGAACATACCATTTCAATTATGAGCAGAAAATTACATCTGGCATGTGATGTCAGTCTGTGTTGACGCATTGTTTAAGGCGCTCACGAAAATTCACCTTTATTCTTTCCAGGAGATCTCTGTTGATTTGGGTGATGTGTTGACGCACTGTGTCCTTTAATTCATTTAATATTCGGGGCTTATCCTCGTAAACACGTGCCTTTAGGTACCCACATAGAAAAAAATCACGTGGACAGGTCAGGGGACCGAGGGAGCCATGGAACATCACCAAATCTCGAAATGAGCCGATTGGAAAACAGGAGGCAAAGAACTGCCATTGACGCTCTGAAGATATGCGTCGTGGGCCCATCTTGCTGAAACCACCTATCTTGTATGGGTGTAAATGTAAATCGCCATGCAAAATCCGTCTTACCGTACGATTGCTGATTTCAAGAGCAGCTGAATATCTTCGAGCAGAGCGGCCTGGGCTGCGCAGTATCGCTTATCTGACTGAACATTTTCTGGAGTACGCACTCTGTATTGGGGGCCGGGCGATTTATTGCGCCTTTTTTTTTTTAAGATTTTTTTTAACCCAACATAAGATTGTGTCACGCACGGGAACAGAATCATTGCGATTAATATTTAATCTGTAGCAAAACTCACGCCGTATCGAGCTCACCGACTCGCCATTTCTAACAAAACAATCATACGCAAACATGCGTCCACTGCTCCATATGCCGACTGCAGGTGAAATGCTATGAGCCACGGAATGGACTGTCACATGCCGCACGTCTCTCCCTTTCATAATGACCGAGTATAAGCCATTCCAAAAACACTTGATTCCCATGCCCCATTCTGTATTTGGGGCTAAGAGGGATGAAGTTACAGGAGAATGGAGAAAGTTAAGCAACACAGAACTGCACGCATTGTATTCTTCACCTGACATAATTAGGAACATTAAATCCAGACGTTTGAGATGGGCAGGGCATGTAGCACGTATGGGTGAATCCAGAACTGCATATAGAGTATTAGTTGGGAGACCGGAGGTAAAAAGATCTTTGGGAAGGCCGAGACGTAGATGGGAAAAAGTAATATTAAAATGGATTTGAGGGAGGTGGGATATGATGATAGAGACTGGATTAATCTTGCTCACGATAGAGACCAATGGCGGGCTTATGTGAGGGCGGCAATGAACCTCCAGGTTCCTTAAAAGCCAGTAAGTAAGTAAGTTACTTAATGACATGGTTATTTTCATTGCAAGTGCACAGAAAATAGTCGAAATGTCCACCATTCACTTCACAATACAATTTGCGCCCTCTTCCGAAATGAATATCAAGCCTCTTTGAACAATGCTCCGAATTGTACTTCCTGCAGCCCCACAATTACATTCAACAGATGTTCTCTCGTGGCGTGAAGCTGAGAGTGAAATAGTCCCTTCATGTTACCCCACAACTAGAAGTCGCAGGGACTGAGTTTAGGCGATCGCGTCGGCCATGCAACAGGCCCGTTGCGTCCATTCCATCTGCCTGGATACCCTTCATTCAAATGCCATTTCACTGAACGACGATAATGAGCAGATGCTTCATCTTGAAGTAGCCAAGTGTTCAATCGTGTTGACAATGGTACTGTTTGTTGTGGTAGTTAAGTCTGCAGAAAGCGCAAATACTTATTAGCCCTAAGTTTTGGACTTTCGTCCTGCGATTTGTTGTTCTTTTGTTCTGCGTTATTATTTTCGCATTTTAGTAATTCAGCATTTCATTTTGGTACAGAATTAAATTCACGTTTTGAATTATTTACGTTACCTATTATGACGTTACATTCAATACCGCTTCAAAGTTATTATTAATTCATGGGCTAAAAGCACGAAAACTATTACGGGCAGCTAAAATCTCACTGCAGGCTCTAAAAGCCCATGCTTTATTATGCATTTTACTCGCAATATGTATTGATCTATCTCTCATAGTTTGTTGACGGTAGGCTCCTAAAAGTGTATTTTTTTTCAAGTATTTGTTACAAAGAGTAATAAAGAATATAATAATTAGATTCAATAAAACAAAATACACAAATATAAAGCTCTTCATTGACTCTTTCATTTACATGTTATGTAGTTGTATTGTCTATCGTTTACAGAATCTGAGTAATTACTGTTCGAAACTGTTACACGTAAACCTATCGTACGCTTCCATCCTAGTGTACCAGCGTAATTAAATAATATTGATCGTTAGTAGTAGTAGTGGTAGTGTGTAATGACTTGCTTTGCTCATGCTCATGCTCATGATTCTATATTCAAATGAATTCTGGAGTACTATATGCAGAAATTTAAGCATCTGTAATGCGAATTTTATAAAATAGAGTGTGAAGTTTGCAATATACAAATTGACAATGAAATAACTCTGCAGATTTTCAAGCGAATAGCTCATGTTTTATGTAACAAAAAGTACAATACCATATTAGTGGAAAGTTCATAGTTTTATCAGAAAAAAGTGTTTTTTTTTCTTTCCAAATGTATAACACCCTCTTATTTGGTAACTATTGTCAGTGGGATCGGCATTTTTGACCATATTCATAGAAAATCTCTTAGAGAGTCATCTATCCCTCTGACACACACACACACACACACACACACACACACACACACACACACACACACACACACATATATATATATATATATATATATATATATATATATATATAATTTGAATTGGTAATGGAAATTACGGGAAAATGGCTGAAAGGATTTTAATAAATGACCCCTCATTTTGAAGCTTGGAACTCAAAGTTTTTCGGAAAAATAGTAGTTTTCAGTGAAATGTCAATTTTTCAACATAATTTTCCTATTTTCCAAAATCCATCTGTCGTCAGTTTTGAGAACTAGCTAATTGCATTCACGGCCGACTTGATGTTCCCTTCGCTTTAACACAGGGATCAAAATGAATTGTCAAGGCCAGTAAAGGAGAAGCGAAGCGAGCATCAAGTCGGCCGTGTTGCATTTCAGAATAAAACAAAACACAAACTACAGTAAACAATATTGCACGAAGGCCATGATCTGCAAGGATGCTGAAATATTTAGAGCTCAAATTAAATTGGTTATTAAAAACTTAACTTACTAAAAATAATTTACAGGTTCGATTCTGTGGTGTGTAATTTTCTGGGTATAGCTGTGTATTGGATATTAAAAACTACAAAACTTGAGGTGGTTTGATGACATTATTACCATTAGAAATGAAATATTATTGTAGTTAATGCCATGATGTGACTATTTTTCATTAATTGTACATATTAATGCTATATTCATGATATGAAAGTGAAACGTTTTGGGGTTATATAAGTGGATGTAGAGAATAACTTAAATTAGATTTTGATTTCTATATTTTACTGAGTGGCGGCTATATAGTATATGTTACTGAAAGCTATAAAACTTACGTAAGATAATAATATTATTAAAAATCAAATATTTTTATAGTTATTAATCATGTGGGGTTGGGTCATTTTCATATATTTAATGGCGGTGTGGTGTAGATATTTATACGCGTGATTCTCTTCAGTATTGGCTCGAGAGAGAGAGTATCTTTCATTATTATAGAAACAAATAACTTTCAGAATGCCTGGTATTCTTCATTGAAAATAAATCTGAAAAATGTTTATTTGAACGTCTAATGAACTTAGTTTGCAGCATTTGCTGCACAAGCCACTAGTTTCAATAGATTTTCGTGTAAATTTAATTTAAAAGTATTAATTTAAAATTTGATCTGAGTTCGTTGACCTATTACATCTGTATAAAGAGAAGAAATAGGACTGTGTTAGCGGCGATGTTGCCAGACTGCTGAAACTTCCAACTTAATTTTCTAATTAATCATGCATTTAATCACAAAACGAAATATAGGTTTTCTATTCATTTACGTGTACCCTATCGACCCTTTCAATCTGCAGGATTATAGGTCCATTCGCAATGAAAATTAAACATAAACGTAACTTAAACACAGAAGTTTGTGACCAGGTTACCAAATGGGATCATTCACAATGATTCACATAAACACTGACATTAACATTGCCGTTAGACGTTAACATGAAAGTTTGCGAACTCCAAACTTTCATGTTTATGTTTACGTGATTTGCAAACAGTACACAATCGTGGAGCGCTGAAGTATACGACAGAATAATATTATGAGGAAATTGCGTCGTTGTTATGTTTCCATGGTTACCAAGTATCTTTGCGGTTATGTTTATGTCTCCATCATGAATGATGTGATTTTACCGTATTTTACTTCCACTCAGTATATAGGGTAAAGGTTGGTAATATTGTGATACTAATAATATTATGATAGCACTTTTTGAGAATTTTTTTACAATTTTACTGAGCGAGAGAAGGACCGGTTTTGTGCAGAAACTTGTCCACGAACATTCCCTTAATACGTTGACGCAAAAAACCAGTCTTCCTCTCGCTCAGTGAAATTGTAAAAAATATTATTAGTATCACAATATTACCAACCTTTACCCTACATATAAAATAATTTATATATAATAGAAATTTACAATTAGGGATCTAAACTAAACTGAATATAAAATCTGAAAATATTGCTGGAAATTCGAAGGCCATATCAAGCTCTAGAACATAACCGTTCGAAGAGTCAGATCAATAAAGACATAGCGTTAAACTTGAAGGTTTCTTGTATACGACACGAGTACAGAGTACAGGGAAGTAGATCATCCATACTTCTTTATGCTTCGGTCCTTTTTCCCAGTAAACACTCGACATTAATTTTTGTAGTTAAATTCTAGTGCATTGTTGGTTAATGTACTGTATGTGCAGAACTACCGCATTTCAGTTTCTGTATCTGTAAGGAATGTGGTATCCAGCTACGTAATATTTCATAGTGTTTGTTACTATATCTTTCAGGACATTTGGCTCGATTGTGTAGTTGTTAATACAGCCTCCATTATGCCAAGTGTGTTTTCATTACTTATGTCTTAATGGTATTTCCCGCTTGTTGAAGCTTGTGATAGAGTTGTTAACCGTAGTGAAGAGGAACTGATCTGCTTTAACACATCTCTTTCAGACCTGAATATTTTAAACTCAACCACGTACTACGTAAAATATGTGCCTAATAAATTATTCAGTCCTATTTCCAGTACGTTTGTTTTACTGAAGAGATTCTACCAGTTTCACTGCGTAAATCGAAATTCAGAAAATTGAAATTATTTCAGTGGAATCAAATGACTTTTCGAAAAGATGCTCTATATCTGTAAGTCTATTTATTCTTTTTCCTCTTATCAAGTTAGAGTATTTTTCTCTTCAATATACACAGAATATACCACATTTTCTGTTAGAAATATATACTGGGAGATTATTTACTTCTTACTTTCTGTTTTTAAGACGTAGAAAAAATGGGAGTATAAGGGTACAGTACATCAGTTATTCATAGATTTAAAAAAGGCATATGACTCGGTTAAGAGGGAAGTATGATATGATATTCTTATTGAATTTGGTATTCCCAAGAAAACAGTTCGATTAATTAAAATGTGTCTCAGTGAAACATATAGCAGAGTCCGTATAGGTCAGTTTCTATCTGATGCTTTTCCAATTCACTGCGGGCTAAAGCAGGGAGATACACTATCACCTTTATTTTTTAACTTCGCTCTAGAATATGCCATTAGGAAAGTTCAGGATAACAGGCAGGGTTTGGAATTGAACGGGTTACATCAGCTTCTTGTCTATGCAGATGACGTGAATATGTTACGAGAAAATACACAAACGATCAGGGAAAACACGGAAATTTTACTTGAAGCAAGTAAAGCGATCGGTTTGGAAGTAAATCCCGAAAAGACAAAGTATATGATTATGTCTCGTGACGAGAATATTGTACGAAATGGAAATATAAAAATTGGAAATTTATCCTTCGAAGAGGTGGAAAAATTCAAATATCTTGGAGCAACAGTAACAAATATAAATGACACTCGGGAGGAAATTAAACGCAGAATAAATATGGGAAATGCATGTTATTATTCGGTTGAGAAGCTCTTATCATCCAGTCTGCTGTCCAAAAATCTGAAAGTTAGAATTTATAAAACAAGTTAGAATTTATATTACCGGTTGTTCTGTATGGTTGTGAAACTTGGACTCTCACTTTGAGAGAGGAGCATAGGTTAAGGGTGTTTGAGAATAAGGTGCTTAGGAAAATATTTGGGGCTAAGAGGGATGAAGTTACAGGAGAATGGAGAAAGTTACACAACGCAGAACTGCACGCACATAATTAGGAACTTAAAATCCAGACGTTTGAGATGGGCAGGGCATGTAGCACGTATGGGCGAATCCAGAAATGCATATAGAGTGTTAGTTGGGAGACCGGAGGGAAAAAGACCTTTAGGGAGGCAGACGTAGATGGGAGGATAATATTAAAATGGATTTGGGGGAGGTGGGGTATGATGATAGAGACTGGATTAATCCTGCACAGGATAGGGACCGCTGGCGGGCTTAGGTGATGGCGGCAATGAACCTTCGGGTTCCTTAAAAGCCATTTGTAAGTAAGTAAGTAATCAAATATATTAGGCTATAACGTTCTATTTCGAAAAGTGGTCCGCAAAAATCTGCCACAACGTCCATATCGCAGCCCTGAATAATAAATCCTGTATTTTCCAACTTTGCTGTCTTAATCCGACGTTGGTGTCCAACTTTCCTTCCACCGTTTAGGGCATATCTGCACAAACAGCGCTCAGCGCTCAACGAGCGCGCGCGCTCCTTCGGAGGGGGAGAGCGGTGTTTACCGCTCGCCGAAACGGAGAGGAAGATACGTCAGAATGACATAGATTTGCCTCAGGTAGAGGAGAGGGAAACGACCACTCAGCTATCTAGTGGAGTGCAGTGTGTAGGCCTATTCTCAGTAACTATTTCACGTTGCTTACCTACTGCTACAGTACGAGTACAGTATGGAGGAATCTAAAAGACGGAACGTAACATTTAACATTTAACGATTTACAGCTCGAACTTATTGATCTTCAATGTGACCTAAGGGCTAAAGCTCGTTTGAATAATACTACTAGCTTGGTTAAGTTTTACAAACTAAACATTAGCAATAATATCGACGACTACATAGGCTGGTTGTGAAAATGATTGCTATGTTTGGCTCAACATTTATATTTGTGAGCAAATTTTTTTCTATAATCAACTTTAATAAAGGCAAGCATCAAACATCTGTAACTGATGTTTCATTACGATCAGTAGGCTACTGTTCCTTTCATCTGCCAACAGCATAAAACATCGTTTTGATGTACTGATAAATAAAAATATAACAAAATGATATTGTACATTTAAGTAGCTATAGAATTTCTATTACTTCTGTAAAATAAATATTTCTTTATTAATTAATAATAGTCCAAGATAGTCTTGCAAACACTGAACGGGAATTCATTTCATAAATACTCTTACTAGTACCAGTTGTATTTCCTTTTGTGTATATTTTGTACGAGATCACCCCTTCTTCCAGTCCACCCTTATAGGGAGCGCAGCTAATATCTGCATTCCGCTCATGACCTGTGAGCCGGCTCGGAGAACGCAAACCTTGTGCAAGCCTGGTTTAGGGGGTCGTCCCAAAGGTCTTGGGATGTCCAACTTTCCTTTCATTGCGATTTTCGGGAGTCGGTCTTCCGTCATCCTTAATACATGGTAACGCCATCCTTTTCTTCTAGTCTTGATCCATTTTGTCACATCCTGCATTCCACATTTTTCACTAATCTCATCATTCTTTTGTCATATAACGTAACGTGTTTATCTTGCATTTACTTAAAACTAACTTTCGGTAATTACAACAGTATTATTCTAAGGATGCAATATCAGATACAGATTTTTAGCCTATGAATCAGTGAAAATAACGAAATAACTATTAAAAAAATGAAAATTTTGTTTTTAACTCTAAAAAATAAAATAAGGTTTTAGTTTTTAAAATCTGTTCTTATTTTAGCCATATGACAATTTAAAGCCTCACAGAACGAATTTAAAGGGAGCAGCATGTGCTGCAGCCCTTTAAACTGACACTCAGCTGTCATTCTGACAGAATTTGTACTTCATTGTAACTAATTTTACTTTACATTCAATTCATATTTCTCTCTGTTATGTAGGACAAAAATGTGTAGACTTGTATAGGAAGAAAATATGATATCGATAGTATCTATCATATACATGCTGTATTCGGCCTGGGTAGCATAGTCGGTATAGCGCTGGCCTTCTGTGCTCGAGGTTGCGGATTCGATCCCGGCCCAGGTCGATGGCATTTAAGTGTGCTTAAATGCGACAGACTCATGTTAGTAGGTTTCCTGGCATGTAAAAGAACTCCTGCGATACAACATTCCGGCACACCGGCGACACTGATATAACCTCGGCAGTTGCGAACATCGTTAAATAAACCATAATTTAATTTATGCTCGACCATGCCGAAATGTAGTAATTATACACTTGGTAGCAGCCCTTTAATGCACCTCATTAAAGTACACCTATTCATTATAATTCAGTTGTTCAGCTAATGAGAAATCACCATTGTACCATTATGAAACCGCAAGTATCGATTATTCTCGGATATGCAATCGAAAGACAATTAGCGAAAAGTCACAGAAGCTGGAAATCCAATACTGTCGCAGAAGGTTATGTTCTTTTACTATAATAATTAGCGTTAATTGTAAATAATATTCAAATAAATTCAATTTAGTCATCTCGCTTTCAATTCTAAATCAATTTCCAGGTGATATCAAGACTAATGTTCATGTTATTCTCTAGATGTCCACACCTGTGGAGTAACGGTCAGCGCGTCTGGCTGCGAAACCAGGTGGCCCGGGTTCGAATCCCGGTCGGGGCAAGTTACCTGGTTGAGGTTTTTTTCCGGGGTTTTCCCTCAACCCAATACGAGCAAATGCTGGGTAACTTTCGGTGCTGGACCCCGGACTCATTTCACCGGCATTATCACCTTCATCTCATTCAGACGCTAAATAACCTAGATGTTGATACAGCGTCGTAAAATAACCCAATAAAATAAAAAAATATTCTCTAGATTATATCAAGGTCAATGACATTCGTGGCTCGGAAGAAAATCAATACTTTCGCGTCTGCGCACATCTCACAATCAGGTCAGTTCCGCTCCTCACTTAAATAACCATAACATGAATACTTATGAATAATTTCAAGTTAGAAATATGGTCGAGCATAAAAAGTCGTATGAAACTTGCCTACAATGGTAATTAAGACGCTCGTATGAAAATAATGAAACTCGCTTGCGCTCGTTTCATAAATAAACATACTCGCGTCTTAATTACTACCATTATAGGCTCGTTGCGTAATGTACTATTTTTGTACATGCTGTACTTTTGTACTCGTTTTCTCGATTTTACAATTTTCAACACTTTGTAACATTCAAAATACTCTAATGAATATAGTTTTTCTCCAATCTCCGTGAAATTTTGCACAGAAGTCCACAAAAACATGTGAAGTGAACTGACATATCCCCTTTCTTCTGCTACTGATAATATTCAAATCACCATATATTGAGGATGTTATAAAAAAATTAACAGCTAAGAGGGTAAATGTTTTTTCTCAAAAAGTAATTGGAAAAATATGAAAAGCATGTGTCATATTTTAAATACATACATCAGAAATAAATTAAATATAAATTTATAGTAAAATTATGTAAACTATGAAAATTGGAACAATTATAATTCAATATTAAAAAAGCAGACAAAAATTAGTTATAGGTAAACTAATTCTAATATCAAAGTGACAATTTGTGTATTGCATGTCCATATTGCAAGAAATAAGTGGTAAAGTTTCAGATTAATTTGTGTGAAAATGTAGAAGTTAGAAATTTCACAGATCCATAGCTTTAATGACCTCTTCGAGTTTTGAGACCAGGTATTCGGCGTAAAAATTAAATGTTCTAACAATTTCATTAACTGTGCGGCTGTAGAAATTTAATTTAGAGCAATTTAAAACCAACGGCCCGATCCGTTCCAACTAAGATGTTCTTTACACTTCGTTCTTTCGAAATCACTTATTTGTTGTTGCGACACACAAAACGAACTCTAAGGTGTAGTGGCTAGTCTATAATTACTACTAACTCAACAGTGACCCAGTTAGTAAACCAACGGCTCTCATTAGGGGAACGAGATTCGATTCCCACCAGGTCCTGTGAGATCTGCAGCTGATGAAGGGATTATGAAGAAGAATTCTCTTGCTAGTTGCAATGTTATTACACTATTATCACCGTACTATATCATTAACGCAGAATTAACTCATCAGTTAGAGACTAGACGATTGTAAATCACAAAGAGGACTGGAAAACTATCGGAAGTTGCAGGTACTGAAGTTCGTAATTAATAAGACCAGGAATATACTGTACTATCGACAGGGAAGAGAAGATATTTCCCTATTTTGTAGTAACGAGGTGTGGTTTTGTTTTTTGTTTGTCCTGTATTTTGTCTAATGGTTACTTTTCTGCATGCTGACTAGATGAACGAAAGTTTCGTTTTATGTTCACTTCAGTTTCATAATCTTTATTATAGTGACGAGAGAGCAGGTGAAACAAATCTAATTTGTGAAAACTGGTGACTGTATTTAAGTTTTGTAATAAAATAATACAGAATGCTAATCTTAAAAATATAATAATAATGATGATGATAATAATAATAATAATAATAATAATAATAATAATAAACTACGGAAACAAAAAACCATAAAATATAAGAAATAGAGTGAAATAAGTGTCATGTAGAGCCCGGATTTCCATGCACTATCAATTTTTTATTGGATTATTTTACGACGCTGTATCAACATTTAGGTTATTTAGCGTCTGAATGATATGAAGGTGATAATGCCGGTGAAATGAATCCGGGGTCCAGCACCGAAAGTTACCCAGCATTTGCTCGTATTGGGTTGAGGGAAAACCCCAGAAAAACCTCAACCAGGTAACTTGCCCCGACTGGGATTCGAACCAGGGCCACCTGGTTTCGCGGCCAAACACGCTGACCGTTACTTCACAGGTGTGGACTGCACTATCAAAACTTCACTTAAAACATGCATACATTCATTCATGCACTACCATATGACAAAATATACACAATGAAGCGAAAAACATTTAAAATATGCACTCTCAAAATTGAGTTCTACATTAAGTTACATTTTTAATTTATTTGAAAAAATGTATTACCAATAATTTCTCAGTTTTTCTTTACTTAAGCTCATGTGTTAGTCTGAAGAACGTTCTTGAACACAGAGAATGAATTATGATTACGATTCAGTAATTTTAATGTAATAAAATTGCAAGAGAAATCCAAGAATTGGTGTCAAATAAGTTACAAATATGACAGGCCATTCTATAATGAGTACATTATAGTATTCATTTAAACAATACCATTGATGATAATGATAATAATACTAATGACAATAATAATACTTACTTATTTACTTACTTACCTACTTTCTTACTAGCTTTTAAGGAACCCGGAGGCTCATGGCCGCCCTCACATAAGCCCGCCATTGGTCCCTATCCTGAGCAAGATTAATCCAGTCTCTATCATCATATCCCACCTCCCTCAAATCCATTTTAATATTATCTTCCCATCTACATCTCGGCCTCCCCAAAGGTCTTTTCCCCTCCGGCCTCCCAACTAACACTCTATATGCATTTCTGGATTCGCCCATACGTGCTACATACCCTGCCCATCTCAAACGTCTGAATTTAATGTTCCTAATTTTGTCAGGTGAAGGATACAATGCGTCTGTGTTGTGTAACTTTCTCCATTCTCCTGTAACTTCATCCCTTTTAGCCCCAAATATTTTCCTAAGAACCTTATTCTCAAAAAATCTCAATCTCTGTTCCTCTCTCAAAGTGAGAGTCCAAGTTTCACAACCATATAGAACAACCGGTAATATAACTGTTTTATAAATTATAACTTTCAGATTTTTTGACAACAGACTAGATGATAAAAGCTTCTCAACCGAATAATAACAGGCATTTCCCATATTTATTCTGCGTTTAATTTCGTCCCGAGTGTCATTTATATTTGTTACTGTTGCTCCAAGATATTTGAATTTTTCCACCTCTTCGAAGGATAAAACTCCAACTTTTATAGTTCCATTTCGTACAATATTCTCGTCACGAGACATAAATAATATACTTAGTCTTTTCGGGATTTACTTCCAACCCTATCTCTTTATTGCTTCAAGTAGAATTTCCGCGTTTTCCCTAATCGTTTGAGGATTTTCTCCTAACATAATAATAACAATAATAATAATAATAATAATAATAATAATGATGATGATGATGATGATAGAAATTGTGATATAGTATATGAAAGCCGATAAAAGTAAATCGATACACTGAAGATAAGAATTTTATTATGATGCACGTTAAATGCAACAGATAACGAGAAATGTATTGAGACTTATGGAACGGAGCTGGAAGACGTAATTACCGTGGAGCGGAAATTATTTGTGATGACAGTATGCTGTTGGAACCCAAGCGGCGCGGGGCGGCGCGGCAGTGGAAAGAAGACGGTGGCCTCCTTGGCACGAACCCCCGGACCCACCCACCTCTCTGTGTGTTCGCAGGACCATGAAAGCGAGAGGCGTAAGTGATAATGCAGCTACGTCACTATGCCTGTGCCTAATTGAGCCTACGGTGACCGCTTTGTGAACTCCTGAGTGCTCGTATCGAGTTCTACCAGCTCGCTTTTCTTCCTCCGAACTCAGAGTGTTCCTGTGGGAACTCGTATTTCACAAGACTTTAATTGAGGATTTTGCACTTCATTAATTTTCCGTTACAAAATTTATAGCGTACATAATGCAAATACACACAATTTTCTTTTGCAACTGATTAGAACCACCACCCATAGGGCGTATATTTATTTATTTATTTATTCTTCTTCTTCAGGCGTATTGGTCTGTTCCGTCTTCAAGGCTTAAATCAACGTCCATCTTATTTTCGGTCTTCCGACATTTCTATATCCTTTTGGTGCATAATCCATAATTTGTTTTGGTAATCTATCATTAGTCATATTTATTTATTTATTTGTTTGTTTGTTTTTGTTTGTTTATTTATTTATTTTGCTAATCATTGTAACATAAAATATAATATAAACAGAAAAACTTTAGCTCGCCCCTGAAAGAGTAGAACTCGTGCTCAGGGGCGGATTCCTGAATTTAAATTAAGAAGTATATAATACAATTTGTCTTATATCTACTACGCAATAAGAACATATAAATTTAAATTTACAATTTTCCAATTTTTATAAAATCCATACACAACTTTTTAAATTTAATACTAGAACTATATGTCATTCAAATCATTCTAACATATCTGATGATACTACTATCCCTTTCTTAACTGTAAATGAGCACAAACGCTACTTAGGTGTAAATTTTTCTGACGTTTTGTATATTCGATTCCCTAACCGTTTCAAATGTAAATCATTTTACCTTTTAGGTGTGTTTCCAAATTATATATGTAATACGCTTTGTCAAATCTGGCAACCTTTTCATAAGGGAAGCTTAAATTATGCACATTGAAAGACACTCTTTCAGCTTTCTCAATGACGGGACTGCCTCATTGGACAAAGCATAATAAACATATTGAGTGAAAACAAAAACAGACCACAAAAGAGAAATGAGGGGAACGAACAAAAGGGAAAATTAAGTACAGGAAAGATAATAGCATGCATATAACAGCCCTAAACATAGTAAACAAACAGATTAAACATTCGAGGAAAAGTATCCCTTTTTAGGAAACAAAGTACAGATGGTATTTTAAAATGGCAAGTGATCCTCTGATAGCGGCAAGGGAAACATCACGAATGAAGTCGTTGTTCAGCTGGAACTTCTTGTAGAAGTGTATATATATATATATATATATATATGGTATATAGGCCTATATATGTATATACATATATATAAATTTGTTATATATTCTTGGGCCTAAATTATTACTATGATTAAATACTGTAGTAGTGTTGCATTTTGGTTCAAACAATCCTAAAGAATTCATACCTTTTGTTTCATAACTATGAGAATACAATTCAAAATTATTTCGATTTTTATGTATGAATTTTATGAATACAATATAATAAATTTGTCTTATTTTATGAACAATTTTTGAGATATAAAATCAATAGATTTGTGAAGACATATTTTAATTATTTTCTTCTGTAATAAATAAAGTGGATTAAAATTGGATTTAAATAAGCTACCCCGTCCTATAATTCCTTACAAAATTAACGATTGAATTAAAGTTAAATATATTTTGCATAATAAACTTATTGACAAGTAATTCCTTAATAAAACACAATAATATATTATTTTACGTGATTTATTACAAAGGTAATTAATGTGTTGGTTCCATTTTAAATTATTGTCGAAAATTATGCCTAAATACTTAACTTCAGAGGACTCCTTAATAATCGGACATTTACATTGTATAAGGCAATAGTTAGAGTTATGAAATTTAATACTTAATATAGATGTAGGAGGTTTGTTATATTCTTCAGATAATGAGAATGGAATAATTATGGTTTTATTTTCGTTGTTAAATCAGTTTTTTTATTAATTTAAGTCTATTATTTGAATTATTATATGCATCATATAAAACACAGTTTCCATTTTTTATTTCTTAATGTGAAGTGTGCTACATTTATTTAAATGAATTTATACATATAACTACAGGATTTTATTGCCCTTTAAAATCCAACGCCTTCAGCCAGGTTTGAGTCCACTAACTTCTGATCTCACTGCCAGCACCCACAGTAGCCACTAGGGTGGATCTGTGAACCATTTCTTCAAGTCAAGTATCAGTATTCAATTCGGATAAATGTAATGTTGACATTACAGTAGTTACTTATATATCAGCTACCCGCGGTCAGTGTATATAGCTGGGGTTGATGCTGTATTGGAGATCTGTAGCGGTACACAAATTGGACAGCATTCAGAGCTAATGTGATTCAGACACACAAGTTTTCCTATGCGAATTTGGCCGCACATACAAATTGAATGCGGTTTTGTTAACTTCCGCAGTAGATGGTCTCAACAGTAATCATTTCAATGACACAGGCAATCCCGTGGATGCATAATGTATCCGGAAACTATGATATGTTCTGCAGCTAGCACGCGGCGGACATATGCAAGGTTTCAGGGATGTTTCACTGTGTAGGCTAATTTTCTTCGTAGAAGTAGTTATGTTTGAAATTTCATATCACATATTTTTTGAGGGTCTTTTGTACCTGCATTTTTCAATTATATAAATTACATTATTAACAATAGACCTTTATTGGTAAAGACCTTTATTTAGTTGGTTATTTAACGACGCTGCAGCAATTAATAGGTTTTTAGCGTCGATGTGATTGGTGATAGCGAGATGGTATTTGGCAAGATGAGGCCGAGGATTTGCCAGAGATTATCTGGAATTCGTCTTAAGGTTGGGGAAAACTTCTTTTTTTTTTTTAGTTGGTTATTTAACGACGCTGTATGAACTACTAGGTTATTTAGCGTCGATGAGATTGGTGATAGCGAGATGGTATTTGGCGAGATGAGGCCGAGGATTCGCCAGAGATTATCTGGAATTCGTCTTAAGGTTGGGGAAAACTTTTTTTAGTTGGTTATTTAACGACGCTGTATCAACTACGAAGTTATTTAATGTCGATGAAGTTGATGATAGCTAGATGGTATTTGGCGAGATGAGGCCGAGGATTCGCCATAGATTATCTGGAATTCGTCTTAAGGTTGGGGAAAACTTTTTTTTAGTTGGTTATTTAACGACGCTGTATCAACTACTAGGTTATTTAGTGTCGATGAGATTGGTGATATCGAGATGGTATTTGGCGAGATGAGGCCCAGGATTCGCCATAGATTATCTGGAATTCGTCTTAAGGTTGGAGAAAACTTCTTTTTTTTTTGGTTGGTTATTTAACGACGCTGTATCAACTACGAGGTTATTTAGTGTCGATGAGATTGGTGATAGCGAGATGGTATTTGACGAGATGAGGCCGAGGATTCGCCATAGATTACCTGGCATTCATCTTACAATTGGGGTAAACCTCGGAAGAAACCCAACCAGGTAATCAGACCAAGCGGGGATCGAACTCCGTCCGAACGCAATTTCAGACCGGCAGGCAAGCGTCTTAACCGACTGAGCCACGCCGGTGGCCGGGAAAACCTCGGAACAGGTAATCAGCCCAAGTGGGGATCGAACTCACGTCTGAGCGCAACCTCAGATCGGCAGACAAAGGGCCTCAGCCGACTGAGCTACGCCGGTGGCCTAGCTATATCCTTTTCACTCAGTCCTAACTATAAGACATCGTTAAAGGAATTATAAGATTTTACACGAGACGGGTTGTTTTGGATAAGAAAGAAGCCTTCAAAACACAATTTTTAGCAGAGTTATGCAAAAATATAAGGATTTACAGAGTATAAAAGATATTGTAATATTTATCCGTTAATTTTACTACAGAAAAAAAGTATTAAACATTTGCTTAAAAAACAGAAAGATTATCCAACTGAATTGTTGTTTAAACACTTCAAAGTTTTCAATATTAAATGATTTTTTTTATTTTATTTTATTAAAATATTTTTATATAATTTTAATAACTTTTTCAAAGATATATACATAAATATAGAACTAAAAATATGAATGTAAATCCAAGGCAGCTTTTTATCATAGCATGAGTCAAGGTCCCAGATTATTAAACAAATTTTATTCCAATATTATTTTAACCACGAATCCTCTCCAAGTTGATAAAAAAAAATTTTTTTAAATTTGTATTGGATTTATAGTTTGGGTTTAAAAATACTAAACACTTTTTAATGTGTAGTCACTCTCAATTTTAATTTTATTTTTGTCTGTATTCGAATCCCCTCCTGAGCACGAGTCTTATTCATTCAGAAGTGGGCTAGTTTATCTTTCATTGCATTTATTAACTTGTATTCATTTCAAACTTAGTAGCAATAAAATAAATAAATGAATAAATAAATAAATAAATAAATAAATAAATAAATAAATAAATAAATAAATAAATAAATAAATAAATAAATAAATAAATAAATAAATAAATAAATAAATAAATAAATAAATAAATAAATAAGTAAATAACAGAAAAAAGTGAAAATGTAATGTAACATATATGTTACTTAGCCATCCCCTCATCTAATGTAAACCTTGTCACAGCCCTCGATCTCCTGTCACTTAACTAACCATTCCTCTAACCCACTCAAAATGTCACATTCCTCGACCACCTGTCACTTAGCTATCTCCACCTGATCCCTCTAAAAATGCCATATTGTAAGTTGAGAATTTAGGAAAGATTATAAATTGTTATATTATGTACTGCAAAAAACCTCATGATTAAAAGTCTTTAAATATTTTTTATTTAGTAACTTATATTCAGAACTTACATTCAGATACTGATCATAAATATTCGAGTGTAGGCTTTCACGGGTGGCGTCAATAGCAGAAAAGTTTTCCGGACTATCAGGCCATGGTCCGTTGATTGTGTGACCAAACGTTTCGCTCACTGTCTGATAGCCCGGACAACTTTTCTCCTAGATACTGATCAATTGATGGTAATATGTGTGTTAAATTATTGGACGATTCAATCCAGTTATTTATGATTTTTTATCAATTATTTAAATTCGATTACCGTGTTCCCGAATATAAAAATTAAGGTCTGTTATAATATTTCATGTGCCTATTTTAAGTTACTATTTTACGAGCCAATTTTAGACGCTAAACATACATTTTTGTGCCATAAAATTCAATATCTAGTTATGATCAATTTTCGGATTTCCCTCTGCAAAATTACCGTATCTTAAGTCTCTTAAGTGTGAGCGAAGTGAGACAAGTGGTCTTAGGCTAGGAGCTCACATAAATGCTAAGGTAAGCCCCCAGAATCTCTGCAAGGACGCGCACACGTACCTTTTAGTTTAGTTTTCCTTTTTTTCTCCCTAATTGATTGATAGCTAAATCCAATCTTCGATATATCATGAGTTCCATCAGGATTTCCTCTTTCAAGCCAAAAAAACTGCATCTCGCACACATACCTAATTTCCTGTTGCGAACATAGGATCTCACTGAGAAGTAGACGAGTGTGTCCTTTTGCTAATGTAGTTTTTAGAGGATTAATGTAACTTCCGATGAACTACTAGAAACAACTATACTCCCATAACAAACTTCAGTTAGATGTTCCTGTTTCATGAGCATAATGTATCATGTCAGAAAAGTTTGTTCAAATCATACAACTATGAATACGTTACTTCAAGCACGAACTAAATTAAACATGGCTCGGTGTAGTAATTATGTGTTGAATTTGTTTGCTTCACAAAAGTTAGTTTAAAGCAAGTACAATATTTTGAAATATATAGCTAACTGATGACCGAAAGGTGAAGGCTGTATAGATTTTATAATTCACCTGGAGTTTTAACTCCAGCCGGTTGAATATATTTAGAGCTTCGCAACTATGTTTATTGTTCGAAAACAATATTCTACAGGGTTGCCTTAACCTGTTGAAATAAAAGTATATAGGCGAATATCCTACAAGTAGAAGCGAAAACAGAATCAATAGGATCTTAATGAAGAGGGAAAAACAATGATAAATTATTCAGAAGAGCTATAATTATTTTGACCTTTTCATTGCTTTACCTGAGTGTAACGTAAATTCTAAACTCTAAACAGACTGTGAATACCTAGAGAGGGGAGAATATGTAAGAGATTCAAGAGGTATTAGTTCCAGCATAGTTAATATGAATTGGTTGTGAGTGGTATTATTTGATTTGTAAAAGAGCAAACTGGTAATATTACTACATATTTAAATGATGAAAATACTTTACGAATAAACTAGATTTACTGACGTGTACTTACATTTATATAGTGTGTCTCAAATTTAATCAGAATATTTGGGAGGTATTAGCAAACAAGTCCATATACACTGTGGGGAAATTCATCTTTGCTGTCGATATAAATATGAACCTATATTTTAACTTATTTTGAGTACCTACGGAATTTGACCAACATTTTTCTGTCTGTGATATTACCATTATGCTAATGCACTGCTTTGAATTTCATCACGATGTTCCAGCAAGGAGTTGAATTATGACTTCACTTTAGTAGGTAGCGCCAATAGTCGTGAAATTAGTGGAGCTAGGCTCTCATTACTGAACCACATCTAGTGATGTCAGATCAAATATGGGAATTGCTCAACGAGCATTTTCCTCGTCGTTGGATAGGAAGAGGTGGATCAGTGCGATAGCCTGCCCTATCACCTGACCTCTCTCCAATAGAAGTCTCTATTATACATTGTTGAATTGATATGATTCATTGGTAATCTCTTAATTGAACAGATATTGTGGAATGTAGTACTATACGTATACACTAGTTTTCCGTTCATTGAAAAAGGTATTACGGTATGTGATACAATATGCAAGTTTTCCGTTGATTGAAGTAATATTATGGAATGTGATACATAGTTTTCCGTTGAAGTAGACGTTTTGGAATGCAATATGAGTGCACTAGCATTCCATTCATTGAAGTTGATAATATGAAATTTAATATAAGAAAATATTGTGGAATGTGATACGATACATCAGTTTTTCATTGATTGAAATATATATTGTGAAATGTGATACGATGCATTAGATTTTCGTTGATTGAAGTATGTATTTTGGATTTTTATACGATATAGGTGCACTAATATTTCTTTGATCTAAATAGATATTTTGGAATGTAACATGATGCATTAGTTTTTGGTTCATTGAAGTAGATACTGTGGTATTTGATACGATGTACAGGGACATCATTTTATTTTTACTAACATTTTTAATATTAACCTGTCTATACCTTTAGAGAACCGGAAACACCGCTTGCTCCCCCCTCCAAGACTGGAGTTCGATGATACTGGCGTAAAACACAAATCACTCTACTAGGTATAGGATGGAAGAAAAGTAGTTCTTCCAGTTACGTAAACTAGGAAATATCGCGATTTTGAGTTTGATAATTTTCATTAGGTTTTTCTTTAATCAAAGTACAGTACTGTATTAAGAATAAGTGTTTTTACTCACGAAGTGAGTTATCCATGCGGACGTATTCATTATGCAGTGTATACTGTCTACAGCACATTAGCGTACAATATAGAGAAAGAAGTTAAATTGAAAATAATCATAATATGAATATTTAAACACAATTTTGAAAATGGTGGCCGTTCATTTCGATACAGGCTTCAGTTCTTTTGTGCATATTATCGCACTATAGACTATTGCATCTAATTCCAATTGCCAGTTTCGTCCTTCGTACTAGTAACTCATGTTGAAATAATTCTGTACCTACTCTACGTACTGTGAATTCAATCTTCACTTCTGCCCGACCCGAAAATATAAAATTACTCAGACATGCTATCTACTGTCCGTCCAAGTTGTTATGCCGCAGGGTTGTAGAAAGGGAGGAAATCACGTGACAGTTAATTACTTAACGAGGCCCTTTTATTTAAGTTAAATTAAACAGCTGTATAATATTACGTAAACGTCCAATTCCTAAGAGAAATTACTGTTTTCAGAAAAGAGCTAAGACAGCCCAGCTTTTACAGAGGGGCGAGCAGAAGCAGGTGGGGGAAATCGGGATGCGACGTAGGCAAACGGACAGTACCTGTGCGAAAATATGATTCAATATTGAAAGCTCTTTCGTCACTGGAAAACGCGAACATATTTCTGGAACGTACTATACTCAGTAACTCAGTACTGCTTACTATCTGCGGTCTTGGTTCTGTGTGGAGTTGGAACTTCCTTAGTAGAAGGGGTTCTGTGTGGAGTTGGAACTTCCTTAGTAGAAGGGGTGGGAGTGAAGTACATTAAAAAACTCAGGTACAATAAAAATTGAAGTGAAAATAAAATGATGTCCCTGTATTAGATTTCCCTTGATTGAAGTAATATTGTTACATTTAATAAGATACCGGTACACTAATTTTCTGTTCATTGTACTAGATATCGTGGAATGTGATACAATGCAATAGTTTCCCATTGATTCAATTAGATATTTTGGAATACCAGTATAAGGATACACAAATTTTCGTTGACTGAATTTGACTCCGTCGAATGTGATGCATCAATTTTTCGTTGAAGTACACATTGTAGAATGTGAAGACTGCACTCAATTCCGTTGATTGAAGTACATATTGTGAACAGTGATACGATACATTACTTTTTCATTAATTGAAGCAGATATTGTAGAATGTGAAGGATACATTAATTTTCCTTTGATTGGAATAGATACTATGAAAATGAAGCGATACATTGACGCACTGTAGGAGAAGCGATGGTATTCGAGAAAACTTGTCGCACTGCCGTATTTGCTTAAAAGAAATCCAACTTCACATAACAATAATAATATAGGCTTACAGTATTTAAATTAACACATGTAATTTCCATTAAGAAATAAAGTAATTCACTGTAAGAAGGATGTCATTTTACTAGACAGGATTACTTTCACACCTGTTTTCGACATTTTATGCTTCTACTTAATTGAAAATGATTCAAAAGTTCATCATGCAACATGAAATGCAGGAACCGTCGTATGTCTAAAGGTCTCTGTTAACAGCTAAACCCGCCTACCTTGTTTTCTTGGAAGTTCTGAATCCATGTCGGAGCGAGTACGATGAGATTATAATATTTCCGGACTCGCAGCCACATAAATCTGGCGGAGCTCGGGACTAGCTAGAGTCGCTCCTGCGGTGTAGGAATATAGTAATCCCACTATGTTTTACTTAACAGGATGAAAGTGTGCGGTCCATGCAGAGGTCAAAGAAATTCTATTCTAACTACAAATAGAAAAGGATAGATCTCTATTCATATATTTACACATAGTGAATCCCAATCCATTAAATAGTGTGAATGATGTCGCAGGTTGTACTCAGAACAGACGCGGTGCCATTTCATTTACCTTTGAATGTCTATAAAATGAAGTCCATTTTTTTCCTATGAAAGGTGGATTGTAATGCAAGGTAATCAATCGGAAATATTTCAGCACATATATAAAACAAATTTGGTTATTTAATAAAATAAGCAATATATAAAAAATTCGTTTTGAAAAACATATGTAATAGATACATTTTTTATCGTCGTCGTCGTCGTCGTCATCATCATCATCATCATCATCATCATCATCATCATCATCATCATCATCATCATCATATAATAATCATTGAGGTTTACTTCCACTAAGATCCGTCGTAACTTCCATTGAAGCTTCAGGTTAGCTTACCTAATTCTTTAACGTGAAATTATATAATTATTTTTTTATGTTTCCACCAGTTAACTTAATAATTTTATTTTATAATTATTTACAACTTTAGACTAACGTTTTCGCTTCCATTTCGAGCATCTTCTGATCTATAAATTGAAGTGCATACTTGAACTCTTGTGAGAAAGTTAAAATGATATATATGCTCAGTATGAAATATTAAAATGGTATACAAAGCACACATAAACTTAAAAAGATTAAAAGAGTTGATGTGATGTTACATAACTGTTATTTTTAAATTTTTTTGAAGTTTCATCGTAGCATAAAAACGTTTAATCAGAATCCTGTAACCCTACAGATGACATTGTTCCTCTATCCTTTAAAAGATGACGTCATTCGGAGTACCATGGAAAGAGAAGTGTAGTCTACTGACTTTCCAATAAGTCCGGCTCACTCTAACTTTTTCTTTATTTATATGCTTCAAAGTTTTCGCACAAACATCACGGAAAAAAATAGAGTAATGGGTTACATTTATACATGAATTCATTAATTCATTCACAGTTTTCTTGCCAAGGGCCGATCTTTCACTGCAAACTCAGAATTCTCCTATTTCCTGCCTTCCTCTTAGTTTCCGCACATGATCCATATATCTTAATGTCTTTCATCTGATATCTTCTTCTGCCCCGAACTTTTGTTCCTTTCACCATTCTTTCCAGTGCATCCATCAGTAAGCAGTTTCTTCTCAACCGTAAACCAGTCAATTCTATTTTCCCTTCTTGTTCAGTTTCAGCGTTAGTCTTTCTTCACTCACTCTTTCCAGCACAGTTTCATTTCTTACTATGTCTGTCCATTCCACACACTCCATTCTTCTCTATATCCATATTTCAAATGCTTCTGGTCGTTTCTCTTCAATTTGTCGTGGTATCTATTTTTCTGCCCCATACAATGCCACACTCTACACAAAGCACTTCACTAGTCTCCTCCTTAGTTCTTTTTTCCAGAGGTCCATAGAAGAGACTTTCTTTTCTACTAAAATCTTTCTTTGCCATTGTTATCCCCCATTTGACTTAAGCAGTTCATGTTATTGAGTATGGTAAACTGGGTTGCAAATAAATGCCGAATCGAAATCGCTATCTATTTAAAATAGTATCGTGTTACGAGGACTTCAGTTAGGAAACAATAGAAATACAGATACAAAATAAATAATTATACAAACACATCTGAACTTGCCTGAATTTTCTGAAGAGTTTTTATTCCATGCAGACGAGAAATTTAATGTATAGTTAGATTCGATTTTCAGTTTTGTATATATATTTGTAATAAAATTATATTAAAATTGATACATTTTCTGTTATATAATACACTACGAAACGTAGCCACTGGCGTGGCTCAGTCGGTTAAGGCGCTTGCCTGCCGGTCTGATTGCGTCATGTCTAGTTATGAATCCTACAATAACTATGCCTGTAACAGCTGTGCATTATGATTATCAGTTTTGCTTCCACTGCTGTAGACCTACTGAGTCCTCCCATCTATGTCTCGGCCTCCCCAAAGGTCTTTTTCCCTCCGGTCTCCCAACTAACACTCTATGTGAATTTCTGGATTCGCCCATACATGCCCTGCACATACCAATAAACAGCGTTAATATATATATATATATATTTTTTTTTTTTTTTTTACTGATGATTGATATAAGCTCTATACCCATAATATTGCAGATATATTAATAATTTTCGTAATGTGTGCTTTGGATCTATTAGTATACTTACTTACTGGCTTTTAAGGAACCCGGAGGTTCATTGCCGCCCTCACATAAGTCCGCCATTGGTCCCTATCCTGAACAAGATTAATCATTCTCTATCATCATATCCCACCTCCCTCAAATCCATTTTAATATTATCTTCTCACCTACGTCTCAGCCTCCCTAAAGGTCTTTTTCCCTCCGGCCTCCCAACTAACACTCTATATGCATTCCTGGATTCGCCCATACGTGCTACATGCCCTGCCCATCTCAAACGTCTGGATTTAATGTTCCTAATTATGTCAGGTGAAGAATACAATGCGTGCAGTTCTGTGTCGTGTAACTTTCTCCATTCTCTTGTAACTTCATCCCTCTTAGCCCTAAATATTTTCCTAAGCACCTTATTCTCAAACACCCTTAACCTATGTTCCTCTCTCAAAGTGAGAGTTCAAGTTTCACAACCATACAGAACAACCGGTAATTTAACTGTTTCATAAATTCTAACTTTCAGATTTTTTGACAGCAGACTGGATGATAAAAGCTTTTCAACCGAATAATAACAGGCATTTCCCATATTTATTCTGTGTTTAATTTCCTCCCGAGTATCATTTATATTTGTTATTGTTGCTCCAAGATATTTGAACTTCTCCACCTCTTCAAAAGATAAATTTCCAATTCTTATATTTCCATTTCGTACAATATTCTGGTCACGAGACATAATCATATACTTTGTCTTTTCGGGATTTACTTCCAAACCTATCTCTTTACTTGCTTCCAGTAAAATTCCCGTATTTTCCCTAATCATTTGTGGATTTTCTCCTAACATATTCATGTCATCCGCATAGACAAGCAGCAATTGTAACCCATTCAATTCCAAACCCTCTCTGTTATCCTGAACTTTCCTAATGGCATACTCTAGAGCAAAGTTAAAAAGTAAAGGTGATAGTGCATCTCCTTGCTTTAGCCCACAGTGAATTGGAAAAGCATCTGACAGAAACTGACCTTTACGAACTCTGCTGTACGTTTCACTGAGACACATTTTAATTAATCGAACTAGTTTCTTGGGAATACCAAATTCAATAAGAATATCATATAAAACTTCTCTCTTAACCGAGTCATATGCCTTTTTGAAATTTATGAATAACTGATGCACTCTACCCTTATACTCCCATTTTTTCTCCATTATCTGTCGAATACAAAATATCTGGTCAGTAGTTGACCTATTACGCCTAAAACCAAACTGATGATCCCCAATAATTTCATCTACATATGGAGTTAATCTTCTCAAAAGAATATTGGACAAAATTTTGTACGACGTCAACAGAAGTGATATTCCTCGAAAGTTACTACAGTTAGTCTTGTCCCTCTTCTTAAAAATAGGTACAATTATGCACTCCTTCCATTGTTCTGGTACAATTTCCTTTTCCCAAATAGCATGTACAAGCTTATAAATTTCGTTAAATAATGCGCTTCCACCCTCTTGTATTAATTCTGCTGGAATTTGATCGATACTTGAAGACATAATTTTTCAGATTTTCTATCGCAATTTCGACTTCAGAAAGTGTGGATTCGGGTATAAATGGCTCAGCAGTTTGTATTTCAATTTCGTCTCGATCATTTCTATTTGGCCTATGTATATTTAGTAGTTGTCCAAAATAATTTTTCCATCTGTTGAGGATTGAATGAGAGTCTGCAAGCAAGTCACCATTCTCATCCTTGATCACGTTTACCCTTGCCTGATATCCATTCTTATGCCCTTACATAAATGCCCTTACATAAATCTCTAATGTTTTTATTTTTACTATTTGTTTGTACCTCATTCAGTTTTTCCTTCATGTAATCTCTCTTTTTATTCCTAAGCGTACGATTTGCTTCCCGTCTTTTATTGAAATAATTATCTCTATTCGCATCAACTGGATGCTGTAAGAATTTCAATTTTGCCTGTTTCCTTCTTTCTACTACCATGCAACAATCTTCATCAAACCATGGTTTCTTTTTCTTAGTTTCATAATAACCTATGCTCTGTTCAGCTGCAATTTTGATGTTATCTCGGATATTTTCCCACAAGCTATTAACATCTAACTCTTCCTCAACTTCGTCGGAACTTGCTAATACGGCAAACCTATTTGAAATTTCGACCTGATAATTTTGCTTAGTTTCCTCGTCTTTAATTTCGGAATATTGAATCTTCTAATATTAACTTGTTGCTCTACTCGCTTGGTTACTGATAGTCTTTCTCTTAGTTCTCCAATTACCGGTACCAAATAATGTTCAGAATTACAGTCTGCCCCCCTGAAGGTTCGAATGTCTACTATACTAGTATGTGTTCTTTTATCTATCAAAATGTGATCTATCTGGTTATGTGTCAATCCATCTGGAGAAGTCCAAGTATATTTATGTATATTCTTATGGGGGAATGTTGTACTTTTGACAATCAAATTTTTCGATGTGGCAAAGTTGACTAACCTAACTCCATTGTCAGTACTAAGTATGTGTAGGCTCTCTTTTCCAACAGTCGGTTTAAAAATATCCTCCCGTCCTACTTTAGCATTGAAATCCCCCAATAAAATTTTCATGTGATATCTAGGTAACTGATCAAAAGTCTGTTCCAATTCCTCATAAAAGCTATCCTTTATATGGTCGTCTTTCTCTTATATAGGGGCATGTGCATTTATAACTACGATATCGCACCATCTACCCTTAAGTACTAAATACGATAACCTATCACTGATAAATTCGACCTTTTTTACTGCTGATTTTATTCTTTTATGAATAAAGAATCCTGTTCCTAAGTGGTGATTATCGTTTCCTTCCCCATAATACAACAAATAATCTCCTATTTGTGTTATGCCATTCCCATCTAACCTAACCTCCTGCACTCTCACAAAGTCTATTCTATATCTAGCTAGTTCTTTTGCTACTAATGTTACTCCTCCTGTTCTATATAGACTTGTAACATTCCAAGTACCAAATCTCAAAACCTTATTCCTTTGCTGTGGTCGTGCCAGAGAATCAGTCCCATTCCGAGGCTTATTTGAAGGATTCGTAACCAGCTGTTTTTTAGGGTGATGGGTTGTTAGCCCTTCGCCCAACCCCCAAGCTGGAGGACCACCCCTCATCGGTTGTCCGCGACTGCTTATTCAATATATTCACAGCTACCCTCCATATCTGGAGGCCGTCTCCTCGATCCGCAACCTGAGGACGCGCCATGCCGTGGTGATAGGGACTATTAAGTAGCTAAAATTTTAATTCAATGTGTGCTATAATAAGTGAATAGAGTGTACGTAATCACAGACATATAGTGAATTTATATAAAAAAGTTTAAATTAAAAAAAAATATGTATTTTTTTAAGATGAAAGATTTACTCTAGAGCAGCGGTCATCAAAACACTGCACGCGTCTTTTACCCGCGGAGAAGACAGCCCTAGCGTGCAATCGTCGCTGCTGGCGGGTATGCTGTCTCTTCTCTATCCCTTGTGCACGACGGAGCAGAGTTCCTTACCCTCCATGCACTCTAGAGTAACTATTCTCTTTGTATTTTCAAGGTTAAAGTGTATACACGGATCACTAAAAAATAAGAGTTCTGATAAATAATAGTATTATATTTATGACTATTTGAAGGTGGCTATTTTTACCATTATTTTACATGCGATAACAAGGAATTCCCCTTAAGATGGGTTTATTTTTGTGGTCTATGTCACGGAAGGAAATAAGTACACAACACTGCTGTAGTAACTTTCTACGCCTGCATGTCGGTGTAGAGCTACTCTCTTCGCACCAGTGTCTGAGAAGTTGCCTATAGGTCAAGGTGAAACAATATCGACAACAGTCATACTTCCATGTTTCAGTAAAATTTCACTTCTTTAGAACGTTTCTCTTAATGGGATTTAGTCTCTCGTAATTTCGTTAGACAAGCTATACATTTTAGAGGATCCATTCCTGACACAGGTGACTGATTCGATTGACGATGTTTGATTGGAAACAGATAATAACCAACGAACGTCCTTGCATGGGGGAGGAGAATTGAAAACATGACCGTGAATCCTGTGTACCTTCAGCTGTCACGTACACACGTTATAAGGTCCTCTTTTATTTTGAATAATAGACCTATAGAGCTAATGATTATTCAAATGAATTAAATTTTTAAATTGTAAATAGATTTTGCTGGTTAATTTTAAGCTTCATCAAGTGATAGAACTAAACACCATTTCTTAGCATTTGCAGTTTATGTTTCTATCTAACTTTTGAAGTTTTTAATATTGGTTGGTAGTTCAGACGTTTTACCGTCCAGCAGCTGGATCGTCTACTTTCCACGCCGAAGACCTGGGTTCAAATACCGTTGAGCCATAATGCAATCTGTGATAAACATTTACAGTGCTTGAACAATTTTTCGTGAAATATTACTTTTCTTCTGCAGAATTTCACAAATTTCCTGTTAAATAATAGTTTTTTTATGTAATTGAGGCCTGTATCCTATGGCGATTCGTTGGCAATGTCTAAAGAAGGCATAATGATTTGGAATTCTTTTGTCAGATATTATTTATATGTGATCTAACCTAGCTTGACTATAATTTATCCTAGGTTAACCACAAATTAAACTATTCAACACCTTACGATAACCAGATTTAACCCTAATCTCGTTTAGTTTAATCGTAATATAAACTAACTAAACTACAATGTAAAGAAGTAGTAACTAATCTATGACTAGCTTAATCATAGATTAAACATAATCTAACCTAACATAACTAATAATAATCTACTTTAACTATAATATAACCTGTCAACTACAAACTAAAGTGGCTATAATCAAGTGGTAATCTGATTTAACCATAATTTAAGCCAGCTTAACTCTAATATAAACTAATTTAATAAAAAACTAAACCAGCTATAACCTAACAACCATAATGTAACTCAGTTTAACTATAATTTAATCTAACTTAACCATAACCTAACAGCATTACCTTAATCTAACCTTGCTTAACCATAATCAAATCTAGCTTAACCACAAATTAACTACCCGTAAAGTAATAATAATCCAATTTAACTATAATCTAAAGTAGTTACTCTACTCTAAACTAATTCAACCGCATCATATACTAGTTTTATTTAATCATATTCTAACCAACTTAACGATAATATAATATAACTTATTCACAGCCTAAGCTAGCCGTTATCTAAATATAATCTTAACCTCAACAATTTAATTTGACCTTTCTACATTACCGCTTCACTTCTTTGCACCCATGCATTACATTAATCTTTCTTGTGTCTTGGATTTTATTCATTCCACTACTTTTATATGTATCTATCTATTTAGGATATTACAGTAGCTATATATGCAATTGAACAGTGTTTTCTTTTCCTTTTGCCAACTACGTAAATTTTATGATTCGCCACATAGCTTTCAATTAATTTTTGCGTGTGACATTTATAATTTGTGACTTTAAAATGTAGTGCATGGTAGCATAACGGACTGGAGGCAAACAAATTAGTTCGATGTGTGTCGAGTATGAGTTAGTTTTTATATTACATAGCTTTTTCCAGAGTTCGATAACAACTCCCATGGCGAACCAGTAAATGGCCAGAAAAAAGTAATGCAATTCATTTACTGAAATAGAATCTGACACAAACTCTGCATGGAATATATCATACTTCAAACGATTTTACGCTTTATGCTATGGTTGCTAAGACTTACTATGTTTGTATTCGCCTGTCTTCCATTCATGAATTCTTTTTGACGAGAATTCCATCTTCTAACACACATTTCAGAGGAGTGAACAAATATTTGGACGAGTGAGGAATATATGAAAGGAAAACATAAAGTTTATTACACAATAACTCATCTTTTTTTTCCTTCTGGGACCCAGTTTAACGTTTTTAGACTCTTCTTTGTCATTTGTAAACAATGTAGTATGATTGACAAATCGCAGTCCTGTTTCACGCTCTGATTCCTCGAAAAGTTATAAATCCATTCAATTTAACTGTACGTAGAAGGTCAAACAGTCACACACTGTCTCCTCTGTTCAAACCACTGAAAATAACTTTCCTGTTTACGTCGACTGCATTGGAATATTCGGTGGATGGAGTCAAAAGCATACTACATATTACTAACATAAATAGCACATTGAATTACTGAAGCGGAAATATGTTTTCAAAATAAAGGGAAAACAAATTATCCTCGACAGACCAGTTTACGACATGTAATATTACTCATACAGAAACAAGGTAATGATAGAAAATGTTCAGTAACGAAAATGTGAAGAGATAAGAGGTAAGCACTTCCAGAATGTGAAGAGACCGACTTAAAAAATGTTATAATATTAGCAGGAAAATTGAAAAAGTGTTACATTACTCAATACCGAACACATGAATGCGGGTTTGAAATTCTACCGGTCCCCCTCTCCGTTCTACCTCACCCCGGCGGTGTAGTCGCGTTATGAGTCATAATTAGACTTCGAAGTTGAGGCATATTACCTCTTAAGTTATGTGCACACGGGATAGAACAAAGCAACTGGCAAGGTAGTCCTCTGCCCTACCCATAGACCTACCATGTCAGTTGGAGCTGTTGCAATGCAGGCCCAGCATACATACATAAGTGTTCTGCCCATGGGAAGGTCTTTCACTGCAATCCCAGCATTCTCCAATCTTTCCTCTTAGTCTCCATGCATGATCCACATATCTTAATGTCGTCTATCATCTGATATCTTCTTCGGCACGTACTGTTCTCCCGTTCACCCTGCCTTCCAGTGCATCCTTCAGTAGGCAGTTTCTTCTCAGCCAGTGACCCAACCAATTCCTTTTTCTCTTTCTGATTTGTTTCAGCATCATTCTTTCTTCATCCACTCTTTCCAACACAATTTCATTTCCTATACTATCTGTCCACTTCACACTCTCCATCCTTCTCCATATCCAAAATGTCAAATACTTCTAGCCTATTCGTTTCTCTTCACTTCGTCGTAATGTCCATGTTTCTGCCCCATACAATGACACAATCCACACAAGGCACTTCACTAGTTTCTTTCTTAGTTATTTTTCCAGAAGTCTACAGAAGATGCTCCTTTTTCTATTAAAAGCTTCCTTTGCCATTGCTATTCTCCTCCTGACTTCCTGTCTGCAGCTCATGTTACTGCTTATAGTAGGCCTACACCCCAAGTACTTGAAGCTGTTCACTTGCTCTACTTCCTCATTTAGAATTCGCAAGATTGCCTTCTTTATTTTTCTTCCGACAACCATGGTCTTCGTTTTGTTTGCAATTATCTTCATCCCATACCGCTCATGTAGCTCCAATAGCATATTCCTTAATATCGTCTCCTCTTGTGCTAAAAATGCCATCCTCCTACTTTTACCCCTCCCATCTTCTGAAAACAGTTCTTCACTAAATCCTCCAAGTAGATGTTGAACAGGGTAGATGATAAAGGACATCCTTGTCGTACTCCTCTCTCTATTTCACTTTCTTCAGCAAGGCAAGCAAGGTCCAGCAAGGACAAAAAAATAAACGTTCGCCTGAAGGACAAACGTGAGTACAGGCTTGGCACAATGTCCTGTTATCTCCTACAAAACCTAAAATATACATACTACTTATGTAATTCCGGTCATAATGCAAACATACATTCATTTTATACTAACTGTATGCCCTAAGTGTCCAAAGGGTCAGTATGTCCATCATTCTCCTCACACAAAATATTCGCTTCAGTATTCCTGATGTAATCTGTTGGAAAGCGCGTCTTATGGCGTCCTTCTTTTCACCAATGATGTCATACCGTTCCTGTGTAACAGTGATTTTGATGAAACCAAACAGCGCGTTATCATAGGTTTCCACAACGCTGGATTGGTCATGGGTCACCCATCTTACCAGCTCCTCTTGACTGGCCACCTCACAGCCCTGACCTCACAACCTGTCACTAATAACGGATTTTGTCTATGTCGCCGGACTTTTGAATCACCCAGTATAAATTAAACAATGCAGGTGGCACACTGCAATCTTGTCGAAGTCATTGGTTCGTTGTCATTTCTTGCTTATTAATTTTATTACCTGTATCGATTTTATCTCTCTTTAAAATATATCGCACTCGACTGGGTTTGAACCCACGAATTCTTGATTCTACATCAGGCATGGTAACCGAAATACCATAGAGGACAAGTTTGTTCCTCTACGTCAGTTATTTGCCATATTGCACTTTCCATATGACCGTTTTTGACGGCTAAAACTATTTCCTTTAGTTCCATGGCGTCGCTTCGATATTCAGCTGCTCTCTCGCCTGCGGCTACTTCTGGCTGTTTCCGAACCTCAAGAACAAGAGATTTGAGCCACAGATGACATCAAACGCAAGGTGACAACGCGATCGAGACAATACCGCAAGAAGAGTTTAATCGATGTTTCGAAAAGCCTTAGGTACAGTAGTGGCAAAAAAAAAAAAACCGGACGGACCCTTGTAGCTGCTTTCAGAGCCTTGTTCACCCAGAGCACGATATACTGGTAACTAAGACTTTCGTGGTTCGAATCCTGCCTGAGAAAAAAACTGTTTTTTGTTCCTTATTCAAATTTATTCCCAATACTTTTCTATTGCAGGTAAAATTCATGTTCTGGGAATAATAAGTTAATTAAGTAGTAAAATATCGCTGCAGTTTTCACAATTGCCGCCGAATAATAACAAATGAATAACACCTATCGACAGATACGAATAATAACAAATGAATAACACCTATCGACAGATACAAATAATAACAAAATGAATGACATCTATCGACAAATAAGAAACGACGATCACACATGAAAGTGTTAGCGTTCAAAAACAAAATGTTTATTTAAATTTAAAATGATTAATAATAATTTATTTTTTATTAAGATCGGCCTAAAATAGTACGCAATACATGTATTAAGTGCGTAACAGAATCTCGAAAATAGAGAAGATTGACTTTGTCTTGTCTTCTCTAATTCTGTCGATTCAGTTATAATGCACTTACCACGCTTGTATCGCACTATACTACATTAGGTCTGCAATTTTATCCCGTAACTCATTATTTTCGCTTTAGAATATCGTAAATTGAACTCTGCTTCATTTTATGACATATAACATTATTTCCTTCTCTATGCTATCCTTTAACATATTTTTTAATTAAAAATAGAAATAGAAATAAAATAATACAATCATTATAAAAAGAGGATACAATAATATATTAACAAAATTTGAGGACCGAATGACCAGCACTCGTGTTCGGTCGCAGTTCAGATATATTATTAATATAAGAGGAATGTAGAAAATAAAATAAAATAGGAACTAAAATTAAAATTACAGCTACAATGAAATTATATAATATAACATATTATTAATATAAGAGGAATATAGAAAAGAATAAAATAGGAACTGAAATTAAAATTACAGGTACAATGAATATTAAGAAGTCAATTAATTTTTTTCAGTCGCACAAATTTCAATCGATTATAATTTTTTCGTTCGATTTTAAAACTGAATTAATCCGAGTTCTATCTCATTTAAAATTTTCCGTTAATTATATTTCAGATAAGCCACTTTCACCTTCGCGAATCACTTTGATTCGATCCTCCAGCAATAATATACTTCTTATTTTACTAAACTTTCCTTCCCTTGTAACAACTTTACACAATACCAGAATAAATGGAAATCCGCGGTTAGATTCTGAAGGCTGTGTGCAACCATCACAACCCTTAACAACAATATCGTTTCCGCTAGAAATTCACACATTCTTTAGAGAATTAAAGGATCGGATATTCAGCACGACATTCTTAACTAAGAACGTAGTCATATTTCATTTTAATCTTGGGAGACACAGAATAGTATTCTTATCAGGTTCTCAGAACTTACTCAATACATTAAACTACTGTATTGTAAAATTATAATTCTATACTTTAATTTTAAAATCTGGTATCTTAAAAGGGATAAACTTAAGAAAACGGCTGTTCAATGTTGGTACGTGGTCGAAGAGAGGGCTGGTCCGTAAATTGAAGTAAGAAATGTAGGTATGTATTTATTTATACTGCAAGTGGGCAAGCACCCGGTGGCAGTAGTACAAACAATATAAATAATACACAATAAAATTACAATACACAATACAATAATTATACAATACACAATTTATTAGGTACACAATACATTATATACACAATACAATTATAGACAACAGTTACAATTAATAATAATATATAAATACATAAGCGAACCTAATTTTACATTACAACCTACATATATTTAGGCCCTACATAAGTTTCACATCGGTACTGATAATAATCTTTCACTTTACTCTCATCTCACTGGCACTATGACACATTTCACTGACACTATAGAACACATTTCATTGATACTATAAATTATCACTGATCGGAACTGCACTGTAAAGCCATAACTTCACTGACTCACCACGCGTCACTGATACAACAGTTCAAATAAGACAAACAATTAGATCCTTATTCATACTTATAAACAGAACTACATTAAACTAAATGTTTCTAGTCTAAGATCCTCTTACAAGCTAATTTTAAATAATTTACAATTCAAACCAAGGGAGTAACTCGCCAGACTAAATAAATATATGTCACCTTAAAAAATAAATGTCACCTTAATTTTAATTTACACTTTATGCACAACGTTTTAAGTTATTCTTGAATCGCCTTAAGGAAGGACAGCCCTCAAAGACCGCTGCAGGTAGGTCATTCCAATCATTTATAATTCTTATCCAATCATTTATAGTTCTGAATCATTTATACATTAAACTTACTCACTGCAGATGATTATAAATTTCATGCAGGTAACAGAAGGGTAAATCACAGGTGGATCAGGCGATAAGATACACAATTGATATCCACGTTGGTTTTCGAGTTCAAATACGGTGATAATGAGAGATTTTGATGGATAGAAATGAAGTTGGGACAGGTTTATAGGGTAATAAATTTTTTTGTAATTCCACCAATTACCGATTAACATCATAACAATCATTGATTAGAATGAAACTAGAACGAGAACATCATAAAAGTCTGTAGATTGCAGTGTACGTTGCTGAAAGGATATCCCTACGGCAACACGGACAGCAAAGCCGAATCTGAAAGTAGGACAAACACGTGAAAGAAAATAATGGTCCGAAATGGGAGTGTTGTTTAGCTTTACGCTACGGACGTGTCTGCTCTCATTTGGAGGTACGGTACATTAGTCACAGAGAAAGAGCTTCGCCTCTGTCCTGAATCAAAGCTTCAAATCTGTAGTTTCTGGAGAGTCACAGTACAGACTGTACGGCTTCAACATGTGTGTGCTGAAAAATGATGTTTAATAAGAATAATAATAATAGTAATAATTATAATAATAATAATAATAATAATAATAATAATAATACCTACTTACTGGCTTTTAAGGAACACGGGGGTTCATTGCCGCCCTCACATAAGCCCGTCGTCGGTCCCATCCTGAGCAATATTAATCCATTCTCTATCATCATATCCCACCTCCCTCAAATCCATTTTAATATTATCTTCCCATCTATGTCTCGGCCTCCCTAAAGGTCTTTTTCCCTCCGGCCTCCCAACTAACACTCTATATGCATTTTTGGATTCACCCATACGTGCTACATGCCCTGCCCATCTCAAACGTCTAGATTTAATGTTCCTAATTATGTCAGGTGAAGTATACAATGCGTGCAGTTCTGTGTTGTGTAACTTTCTCCATTCTCCTGTAACTTCATCCCTTTTAGCCCCAAATATTTTCCTAAGCACCTTATTCTCAAACACCCTTAACCTATGTTCCTCTCTCAAAGTGAGAGTCCAAGTTTCACAACCATAAAGAACAACCGGCAATATAACTGTTTTATAAATTCTAACTTTCAGATTTTTTGACAGCAGACTGGATGATAAAAGCTTCTCAACCGAATAATAACACGCATTTCCCATATTTATTCTGCGTTTAATTTCCTCCCGAGTGTCATTTATATTTGTTACTGTTGCTCCAAGATATTTGAACTTCTCCACCTCTTGAAAAGATAAATTTCCAATTTTTATATTTATATTTATAATAATAATAATAATAATAATAATAATAATAATAGCAATAATAATAATAATAATAACAATAATAATAATACCATCATACAGCGTTTAGGCACTTGTGACTGCGACTACTTCAAGGATTGCTGCCACCATCTTGATTTTGGGTATGCGAGACTTCCTCGTCCCTTCTCTATACCATATCGTACGACTTTTCTGACGATATTACTATCGGACTGTGTATTTGAAAGTTCCTTCCGTCTACTCCTTATTCTAAGTTATAATTTTTTCATTGAAAGAGAAAATGTTCAGTTTATTCCTGATACCTTCATTCCTCTTTCTATTGATTAGCCTCTACTCTGCCACTGTTCTCAATAACTTCATTTTCCGCTTGTTCAATTAGTTTACATTAATTTGTTGTTAGCGTACAAATTTTACACTCATAAACAGTAACATCCTAGGGATTCCCGGACATTTTACCGAATCCGCACTCACGAACATCCATTTTCCCGGATACAAAATTCGTGACACAGTCCATTCTTCTCGCATCTGATAGTCGGATCAATTATATAAACTGTTTTCGCTTTTTTTAAATGAAATGCCACTATGTCCACAAAACGATGCATGCCACTGGCATTAACTGCACGTACTCCATAACATATTGTTATAACTACTGAAGCTTTCCTGGCGACGTGATAACTCAAAATTTTCTCGGCCTTCCAGCCAGGTCATAAGTTGGTGATCCGCCGACGTTTCGAGGATGTTCATCTTCCTCATCTTCAGGGTTAAATGATAACTAAGGGTACACTATAAATTAAGGAGCTGGGTACCCTTAGTTATCATTTAACCCTGAAGATGAGGAAGATGAAAATCTTCGCAACGTCGGTGGATCACCAACTTATGACCTGGCTGGAAGCACGAGAAAATTTTGAGTTAACATTTTACTATTTTATTATGCAGTTAAAGAGGTGAAATATACTTAAAAACAAAATACAATAAAGTAATTTGTGTTCCACTATTATATTGAATTTTACCTAAGTTATAACACAAGTGAATACTAGGCTTGCCTAATACTAGTATAATAGTACATTATGCAACGAGACTATAATGGTAGTAATTAAGACGCGAGTATGTTTGTTTATGAAACGTGCGCAAGCAAGTTTCATAATTTTCATACGAGCGTCTTAATTACCATTATAGGCAAGTTTCATACGACTTTTTATGCTCGACCATATTTCTAACTTGAAATTATTCATAAGTATTCATGGTATGGTTATGTAAGTGAGGAGCGGAACTGACCTTCTAAATTGTAAGATGTGCGCAGACGCGAAAGTATTGATTTTTTCCGATTAACGAATGTCATTGACCTTAATATAATCTAGAGAATAACATGAACATTAGTCTTGATATCACCTAGAAATTGATTTAGAATTGAAAAACGAAATGATAAATTGAATTTATTTGAATATTATTTACAATTAACGCTAATTATTATAGTAACAGAACATAACCTTCTGCGACAGTATTGGATTTCCAGCCTCCGTGACTTTTCGCTAATTGTCTTTCGATTGCATATCCGAGAATAATCGATACTTGTGCTTTTATAATGCTACAAAGGTGATTTCTCATTGGCTGAACAACTGAACTATAATGAATAGGTATACTTTAATGAGATGCATTAAAGGGCTACTACCAGTTGTATAATTACTACATTTCGGCATGGATGAGCATAAATCATATTAATTGATTACATAAATTTTCTGTATACAGAATCAAAGTATAATAAAATACAATATGGTGTATTGATATAAGCTGATTAATTAAAGAAACAAAATTATTAGTAGTATTATTTTTGTTTTCTTTGAAGATTCAAACTGTGCGTAGTTATAGCACGAATGGCCGTACGGGCTCGTGCGAAGGATCTTGTTTACATGAGTTGTATAATTGTGTATCAATAAATGTACTTCATTCATTCATTCATTCATTCATTCATTCGAGTCCTCTTTGTTGCAACAAGTTGGTTAGTGCATGTTTAATCTTCTGGTGTTTCTGGTTAATTAGGAAAGAATTAAATGGACAAGAACCAAGGACGTGACTTGGAGTTTCAATCTCCGCACGTCATCTGCAGACGGAAGTGCCATTTCTTCCTCCATTATTACCTGGAACTCCATTTAGATTGGAGTAATTTACATCCTGTTTAGTAAGGAAACCCATTGTTACGAAATTAGGGTGATATGTTTCGACAAATTATTATTATTATTATTATTATTATTATTATTATTATTATTATTATTAAACTACTTTGTGTCTGTCATGTTACGAGCTATTTGTGGTATTTAGTTTTTCTGCGTGATGCATTGCTATGATATGTTATTGATTTGTAAAATTCTGATTGAATATCTTTACAAATATTGTTGATTCTTACCATAAAATCTGCATGTGAACTTAAGATGAAAAGCAAGAAGCAGCGTCTCGTTTGAATTTGAGAACACAAGGTAGCGAAACGTGTAACTGGTCTTTAGGAAAAGGATCTTGCGGTTCTGGCAACAGTGCTGAAACGTGATGGATGTTTGTGTGTTTTATTCGTCGCCAAACATCACACTCATTTTCATCAGTTCCTCACCCCCACCTTTCGAACTTGTGCCGTGGGCTAGCCCCACGTGTAAACTACTTTAATACCTAGAGAGTCTTTGAAAATGATGCCGTGCCCCACACCGACAGCGCCGGAAATAGCTCGTTACTATAAACACGTCAGATAAAAAAAAATAAAGTAGTTATTTTTTAGTAAATATTCTGACACCTCATGTGAATGTTTCTCCAATAAACTGATTCGTAAAATAAAAAAAAAGACTGTAGTATTCGAGAATCAATATGATTCCCAATCACATCAAGCTGGAGAAACTAAGGCCCAATTGTATAAAACTCCCTGACTAAAGATCAATTTTGATAGAAGATCGGAAAGTGAACCGAGTTCAGACACTTCTTCTATTGTATAAAACTTTTCTGCGATCAAATTGCCTTGGTTCAAATGCAATCTAAGTTCACGTGAAAAGGACTTGGCAACCTCGCATAAACAGGTGAAGTATGTGATGCGCGGGCCATGTTGTACAGGTTTGTTCAGTGTAGCCAATTTAGCGACTTTAACTCTTTTTCGACGACAATTTCTTTTAACTTTTATATTGCTTAAATAGGGATTTAGCGACCTTTTTAGCACCTCATAGTGACAGAATTTAATCTTTCTTTGTTGATAATAAGAAATCTAGCGACTTTCCAACTACTTTTTGGCGACTTTCCGTACACTCTGTTGGAGACACTGGTTTGTGTTGTGCGTTGTAAATAATGGCGGACAATAAGAAGAAGATTGACCGTTCTCCAAATTGTTATGTTATGGTGTTTGATACTGCTAAACATAATAAAGCTTTATAAAACGACAATTTTCGTTTAATAATACAGTCAATTGAAAATTTATGAATGTACCTATCATATCCATGAATAATTAATGGTTGTAATAAACATATATAATTATAGGTTACGTTATTTGATACTGCTGAACACGATAAAGCCTTATAAAATATAAGGCAAGAAATTGAAAAAAAATATATACAAATGTATCTACCATATATATTAATAATAATGGTTATTCTTTTTGCACAATCTGCCACTCGTATACTTCAAAGAGAAAAGAAATAACTGAACTTGGATCATCTAACTTAATCGGAGAAATTTCTTCAGTCAAAGTTGACTTTAGTTTAAGAGAAATTCATCTCAGATTAGACTTTATACAACACAAAATTCCAAGTTCAGCTAGAACGAGGATCAATTTAACCTCTGATCTAAGATTGAATGGTTTATACAATCGGCCCTAAGAAAGTTAATATCAAGAAGATTCTTTCTTATCTGAGCTACAGCGATTCAGTGCTAGAAGCTTGGTTTATAAGGTTCTGGTTCAAATTCCGCTTAAACATGAATTGAGACATATATTATTTTAATGTACCAAGTACATATGAAGTTTCCATGCAGATATTCTGCGTCATCGTACGATGAAAGAGTAGCGGAACGGAGAAAAATTCTCTCCGGCACCGGGATTTGAACCCGGGTTTTCAGCTCTACGTGCTGATGCTTTATGCACTAAGCCACACCGGATTCCCATCCCGGTGTCGGATCGAATTATTTCAGTTTCATAGACACGTATGACGTAGTGCAGAGGGCAGGCCACCTTATGTGGTGCACTCTGGATAGTCCCTGGCTAACTAAATAGTGTACACTTTTCGGAACTGGTGACATCTATGAGCCCTCTTGTAGAGTCGGGTCGAACAACAAGGTAAGGGCCCTGCCATTGGGAGAAAAATTAGAGACGGAACAGAAAAAAATGAACTTTGTTCAAAATCTTTATTCTTTTTTAACTTTCTTGTACCAAAACTACTCCGTTCTCACCGCACAAACTCTGTAGACTTAATTTTTATGCCTAAAATCTCGCAAGCATCTCTGTAGTAGACTCCATTGGTTATTTAATTAAAACCTCATTAAATGTGTACTAATTCATAATTCATATGCATAATTTCAGGGCAAATTTACTCGTAAATATTAAAGAAATCAATTAACCCTCATAAAATTACTTACAAAAAAACACTCCCAAAAATAATATACATGTATGAAAAAAATAAATAAATAAAAAGTTATTTGATTGACAATATTTTCACCGTTACAATTACACATATATAAAAACTAAATATAAACATTTACATAGAGATAAAAAATTTTACAGGAGAAAAAGTTCGTCCAAAGGGCTGGACTCTGGAAGAGTACCCAAAACGCTCATTGCATTTCCGCGTTGAATAGCAATACTTAAGCGTTGACGCAAATAAGTAGTGCAACGGCGATCACCAGTAATGGAGATCAAAATTTGGCCGATTTGAGATACCAAAACTTTAGAGTCATGACTCCAAGGACCGAAGGTCTTCACAGCAAATGGGACAAAGATATAATTGTCTAAAAGATGAGCATATTTATTGACTTTCTTCTTCACTGCTAATTCAGCAGCAGATGCTGCGCGTCTGGAGGTATTCGGGAAGTGAGATGGAGCTAGAGTGTCAACGCAAGTGGAGTCCCAAATTAAAGATTTTCCTCTAGACCATGGAATCAAGGTCAGACCATCGGGTCGTTTACCATCTGCGCGACTAATACCTGGTGGTTCCAAAAGAGACGGGATGCCACAAGAAGTCAGAGATCTTTTAATGATATCATTGAGTGATGTATGTCTGGGAATGCGACCCTTGCTCCTCGCACAGCTGAGTGCATGATGACCGTAAATATCAGCAATTCCTCCGCAAATACATTGATGTGGCTGGCAGAGTTTACACCCAAGGCGTAAAGCTATTGCGATTTTAAAGGGAGTGCTATCTATTAGGGTGCCGATGTGAGGAGAAGGTAATGCGTGTAACCAAGTTCCAGACTCACTCTCTTGAAGAGCTAGGAGACGTGCAATGTCTTGTTCGGATTTGAAAGAAAAAAAGAGTTTATCTAAAATTTTTTGGGAAAAGATAACGTCCCATTGTTTTTGAAATTGTTGTTTTAACCCTTAAATTGGCAAAACTTCATTTCTCACACTAGTTTATTAAACCGTGTCGGACTGTAAAGAAAGCAACTATCGCAATGTCCATGTTTTATATGTCGTACAATATTATAGTATTGTGAAATTTTAATTTTCCTACCAATTTTTTTCTATTGTTATATTAAAATTATAGCATATAGCCTATTAACCTTTGTATCTTATAGGATACTTTGCGAATTTAAGGGTTAATAGAAATTACTGTACGAGATAGAAAGAAAGACAGAATTCCCGAAGTCACTATTTTAGCATCTGGAATTTCCCTGAAAATCTGGAAATCGAATTTTTCAATAACAGTACCGGATATTTTTATCTTTATTTCATATGTTGTGAAAGTAAAAGTGTCATTTTCTTTCAACACATAATTGAAATTTGGAAATGTGTTCTTCGCGTGTGGAAACATCTGTTTCCCATGCCGCCATTCCCTCGTTATTGATGCATCATTATCTAGCAGCCAATTGACGTTTTGCGCTGTCTTAGATTTGCGACTTACCCGTAACGCACACAATGGTCCGAGTAGAAAATTCGTTGTGAGAACATTCCGACCAACTTTTGTGACTCTAATGGTATTGCCTCATGAGATGTGATTATAATGCAATTGCGAGATGAGGTACAATGGTAGGAATGTGACCTACATAGACTTTCGCGTGTAGTAACTGGGAGAAATGAGTCTGAACCTGAATTATCGACATGATACTACCTTCTAACTGAATCTATTCGAATATTTTCAACAATTCATAGATAAAGAATAATATAAAATGTGTGTCTGTTGCTCGAAAATATTAAAGTAGTATTTTATCTGGAATCCTGAATTAAAAAATTAAATCAAATTTAAATATGGGGTAATTAGTAAATTTCACTTCTTGCCGTTGGACGACTAAAAGTCTTCCACCATTTCAACCTCTGATACGCCTATTGGGCGTTGAATTCGCTGGGAGAAAATGAGAAGACGCAATGGATGGATAGAATGGAATGACGAATAAAAGTGCAAGACTGGCTACGACATCAGGATAGATCTATTCTGTACAGGGACTTGAAATCTTGTAGAGAGAGCGATAAGACAAATTATAATTGTAGTGGAGGGGGATATATTGAAAAGTGGAACAAGTTGAATATTACTAAATAATTAATAAAATTATTGTGATTATTTTCTCTATTGAAAGATGTAGGATTTTATGTATTGACTAGGAAGTTAATACTGTTCGATTTTATGAACATGTAATTTATTGCCTCTTTCCTGAATTTTTAGTTTCTCATCCCATTGTCTCGAGAGTTATTCGTACATGCTTTGCACATGCTTGTTTAAAATTTGGAATATTATATTTTATTCATATTCTAAGACTATACAACGTATCTCAAAATAACCCAAACTGCATATTCTCTGATTACCACCACCTCCTTTATCCCCTACCACACACGAAGTATCTCCATCAGATTCTATTCTGAACCAGCTTCTTTACCTCCTTCCATGTTTTCCCTTAGTCCTTTCTTTAATAACTGTTCGTCTCCATGATTCTTTTGGTCTTCCTGTTCTTCTATTCCCTTGAGGGTTTCAGTCTTAAGCCATCCCCTCAACAGAGTCGTTGTCTTTCCTTAATTTATATCCTTTCCAATTCCATTTGCATTTCTTTATTTCTCATATATAATTCATTCCTGAACTGTCTTTTCTGATCTGTAAATATGGCTGGAAAGTTTGCTAACGCTTTGTCAATATTTTATTTAACTGCAATTAAATTTATACCGTCTTGTAAATCATTCTTGTTGAGATTCCATTTAATACTTTTCAGTAAAATTTAAAGCTTTAAAAACTTAAACCTTTTAAAAGTGTTAAAATTATTTTACAGTCAATATACAATCTACAACCGGACGGTACCGTCTCTGCGATGGTTTTGCTCCTTCGTCAGATTTTGGTGAACTACTACTGCATCAACTCGTCTCATTTTTTGTTTCGGTGTTTCCTATCTTCTGTGGTGGGTGTAGGATATTTTGGTAGTGGTGGGAATATTTATTTCATTATATTATGTAGTATGTTAGTATTATATCGAATAATGTGTGTTCTGAATTGCAGTTGTAATTACAGTAATTCATTCATTCATTCATTCATTGTTTTCTGCCCAAGGGCAGGTCTTTCACTGCAAACTCAGCATTCTTCAATCTTTCCTATTTTCTGCCTTCCTTTTAATCTCCGCACAAGATACACATATCTTAATGTCGTCTATCATCTGATATCTTCTCTGCCCCAAATTCTTCTCCCGTTCGCCATTCCTTCTAGTGTATCTTTCAGTAGGCAACTTCTTCTCAGCCAGTAACCCAACCATTCCTTTTTCTCTTCCTGATAATTTTGAGCATTATTCTTCCTTGACCCTCTCTTTATAGCAAAGCTTCAATTCTTATTCTATCTGTCCATTTCACAAGGTTCATTCTTCTCCATATTCACATTTCAAATGCTTCTAGTTGTTTCTCTTCACTTCGTCGTAATATCCACATTTCTGTCCTATGAAGTGAACAAAACACAAAACACTTCAATAGTCTCTTCCTTAGTTCTTTTTCCAGAGGTCCGCAGAAGATGCTTATTTTTCTATTAAAAGCTTCCTTTGCCATTGCTATCCTCCTTTTGTCTTCCTGACATCAGATCATATTACTGCTTATGGTACATCTCAAGTATTTTAAGCTATCCACTTGTTCTACTGCTTCATGCCTCATTTAGAATTAGCACGTTTACTTTCTTTATTTTTTTTCGATAACCGTGATATTTATCTTGTTTGTATTTATCTTCAGTTCATACTGCTCACAGCTGTAATTTAGCTCTAGTAAGATAATATCCCTCAATATCATCTCTTCTGCTAACAATGAATTATGGTAATATGGTAAGAAATAGAGTTACTACACATCACATCAAAAAGTCCACAATTAATTATATTAATAGTACATTATGCAACGAGCCTATAATGAAGGTAATTAAGAAGTGAGTATGGATATTTATGAAACGAGCGCAAGCGAGTTTCATAATTTTCATACGAGCTTCTTAATTACCATTATAGGCGAGTTTCATACGACTTTTTATGCTCGACCATATTTCTAACTAGATATTATTAATTTTATTGTATCTGACCTGGAGCAATGTCCCGTATGTTGTGAGATGTGCGCAGACGCGAAAGTATTGATTTTTTTCCGAGGAACAGATGTCCACAGTGACCTTGCTAGGCCATAAGAACCTACAGAGATAACATTGAAATTAAATTAGACATTGAAAAACGAGATGACAAATTGAATTTATTTGAATATTATTTACAATTAACGCTAATTATTATAGTAACAGAACATAACCTTCTGCGACAGTATTGGATTTCCAGCCTCCGCGACTTTTCGCTAATTCTCTTTCGATTGCATATTCGAGAATAATCGATACTTGCGGTTTTATAACGGTAGAAAGCTGACCTGTCATTGGCTGAACAGTTGTAACCTGAGTCGTCATTGGCTGAAAGACCTGACTTTTAATGAGTAGGTGTACTTTAATGACATGCATTAAAGGTCTGCTACCAGATGTATAATTACTACATTTCGGCATGGTCGAGCATAAAAAATATTAAATATACAAGCATACAATAAGATATTCGCAACATATACTCAACACTCAACTACAATTCAATACACATGTCATTCGATATAATACTACGTAACATACAAAAATCCCTCCATCACTACCAAAAGACCCTAATCTTCATCACAGACAGGAAACATCGACATTAGAAGCAAGACAAGCTGATGCAGAAGTTTTTCAATTCATTTCATTTGTTACATTCCATAGATCTTACATGAGCAATGAAGCTTTAAGATGTGGAACAAGTAAAAAATTTTACAATATTCCAATTACAATTTTTACAAAATTTTACAATTTTTACAATATTTTACAATTTATATAGTTTTACAATTTTGTAATTTTCTACAATTTTTTAACAATTTTTTGGCGAGCTGTAGTGAGATGATGTGAGGCCCGAGGATTCGCCAAAAGATTACCCGGCATTTTCCTTATGGTTGGGGAAAACCTCGGTAAAAACACAAGCAGGTAATCTGACCTAAGGGGGTGAAATGAAGTGAGGCTGAGGGCTCGCCATGGGCAGGGCATGATTGCGCCCCATGGTCAGGTAAGATGCAGCAGATAAAAAAGGGTCCCTGTTTTGTGGGCATAGTTGCGCCCCGTCCCCATCAGGTAGAGGAAAGGGACATGGTATAGTTGCGCCCCGATGAAATAGGTAGAGAAAAAGACATCAGGGGAACTCGAGCCTCGTAATCAATCAACCTTCTTGATTTCTTATTCGATTTAATATCGATACTGTTAAAATGAACACCATGAAGTTGCCAGTACTTTATTAAATGTTTTTCTACTGTTTATGCAGTGATTATCGATAGCCTACCGTAAAAATGAACACCATGAAGTTGGCAGTACTTTATTAACTGTTTTTCTACTGTTTATGCAGTGATTATCGATAGCCTTCCGTAAAAATGAACACCATGAAGTTGGTAGTGCTTTATTAACTGACATATTCAAATGAGTTTCATGGGTCTCTCAGAAATGTCTCCGTAGCTTTTCTTTTAACACTGATGGATACACTTTGTCTATCAATGTGTAAGTCCGCAAAGTGGTTATGATCAATTTTGCTATTTAAAATAATACTTTTTTGTCTATCACACACAATATATGTACTGCATTTTTTGTTTGTACACCGATACCACTATAACGTTTTTAAGTATTTTATTTATTTTATGACAATCACTTTTGTGTGTACTATACCTATTGGGGCGCAACTATGCCATGTACATTCTGCTACCTGATTTCTTCGGGGCGCAACTATGCCATGTCCATTCTGCTACCTGATTTCTTCGGGGCGCAACTATGCCATGCCTAGGCCTTCCAATTAACCGCGAGGCGCAACTATGCCATACCGCTCGCCATAGACCATCCGGCTTCAGTCCCACGGCTGGGGAAGACCTCAGAAGAAATCATTCAGTGAAACTAAACGGGGGATCCAACCCAAGCCCGAGCGCAGCTCCGGATCAGCAGGCCAACGAGTCTGCCAACTGAGCTACATCGATGGCTCTAGTTCATAAAACGATGACAAATGTGCAAAACTAGTGCCGAAACGATACCGTCCGGTTGTAGCGATATATTACATTTTTAATAATTCCAAGACTTTTAAAAGTTTTTAAAAGTCTTTTAAATCACTACTTTCAACACCGCGATCATCTTATAAAATTTCTTAAATGTTTGCTCATTACATTCTGATTGATTGGTGTACACGTGAATGGAAAGTACGATTATCTATACACCCTAAATAGACTTAGATCTGCTGGGCCTAGTTCGACTTCCTACATCAAAATACCTGCTATAAATCTGCCACTTATCCAGTAGTGAATCACAGTCCTCCTAAATCACGGCGGGGGTTGAGCCGCAGTTTCTCTGGCCAGAGGCCACAGAGTCCGCAAATTACTGGGTCTGCTGAATGAATTGTTAATGTTCATATAAATAAAACGTATCATTGGCAGGTACATGCGAACGGACTACCAGTGCGATAACAAACGAAACAGTTTATGAAAAAGAAATGTTCTTAAGTGTCCACTCACTGTAGACAGGCTTGGCGTTGGGCCACTTTGAGTCTATACTTGAGATAACATTGGGTCAGGGCAGCTGAGAGAGACAACACATTGTGATTCTTCTGAATTGTTGTCCCAGTCAGGCTCACCAGGAATTTTATCCCTTTGCTTCGTGTATTTTTGGGTGTTTTAAAAGAAGAAGTACCAGCTCCCTATTGCCATTGTGTTGTGATGCCCTATTTGTTTCAATTCTCCGTAAGAACAGTCTTTTACTGATAAAAATGTGCCATGTGTGAGTTTTTCCCTCTGCTCTGTTGAATGAGAGAGAGAAAAAGGAAGAAAATACGAAACGAGAGAAGAAGAGAGAGAAAGGGATACAACGAAAAGTACAGAGTTACAGGAAAAGAAATAGAGAAGGGAAGAAAATTTAATGGTACAGTAGAGTTTCTCAACTTCGACTGTACTATTTACTGAAACATAAAATCTAAAGCCGGGATAAATAAATCATACTAGGAAATTATAATAGTACATTATGCAACGAGCCTATAATGGTAGTAATTAAGACGCGAGTATGTTTATGAAACGAGCGCAAGCGAGTTTCATAATTTTCATACGAGTGTCTTAATTACCATTATAGTCAAGTTTCATACGACTTTTTATGCTCGACCATATTTCTAACTTGAAATTATTCATAAGTATTCATGTTATTCTTATCTAACTGAGGAGCGGAACTGACCTTCTGCAATACCTCGTAAATTGTGAGATGTGCGCAGACGCGAAAGTATTGATTTTTTCCGAGAAACAAATGTCGACATTGACCTTGATATGATCTAGAGAGTAAAATAAACATTAATCTTGATATAACCTTGAAATTGAATTAGACATTGAAAAACGAGATGACAAATTGAACTTATTTGAATATTATTTACAATTAACGCTAATTATTATAGTAACAGAACTAGTTGCCTTTCGAGTGCATATCCGAGAATAATCGATACTTGCGCTTTCATATTGCTACAATGGTATTTTCTGATTGGTGGAACACCTGAACTTTAATGAATAGGTGTACTTTAATGAGGTCCATTAAAGGGCTGCTACCAGGTGTATAATTACTACATTTCGGCATGGTCGAGGATAAACCATATTATAACTTCATAAGGACTTCGTGTCTGAAGCACCTTGTACACGATCAAGTTTTCGTCCAATTCAGTACTTCATGATTCTGTGCAAGACTTGCCAGTACTTTACAAGTTTACTGTAAAATCACTTAAATTAATTTAATAGTAAATTATGATATAAATATTCATAAAAGTTCCCTTATTGACATGAGCGAATAGTTCGTGAAACGAGGGCCAAAAAGATAACGTTACGAATGTGTATAACATTGCGTAACAAATTTTAACTTTTTTTTTTTTTGCGCTGGGCATGTGATACATGTTTTCTATATAATTTGAAGCTCCTGAATACGAATATGACAATAAAAAAACAGTTGTTGGTTACGGTCTTGAGGAATTTTCGAATTTATATTTATTCAAAATACTGCTTTATATAATGATAATAAGGTTAAATAATAATTTACACAATAATTTATTTATTTAATCTGACAGGATTAAGACCATAAGGCCTTCTCTTCCATCCTACCAGATAGCACATATAAATACAAAAAAGAAATACAAACACTGATGAAAATAATACAAATTAAGTTAAAGCCCTGTAGAGGGTTAACAGAGTCAAAAGAACACTATAGAGCTCTCATCGAGCTAATACAAGAAAAAGGAAAGAAAACAGAGATAGCAATGATGATATTGATAACTGACAATAATAATAATAATAATAATAATAATAGTAATAATAATAATAATAATAATAATAATAATAATAAATACATTACATATTAATTTTCAATTTTACAACAGCATAGTTACAATATTTACTATATGTCATGGGTTAAGGTGAAGTTGCGCAACCTAACATGTGTTCAACAAGCAATTCCACGAACTAGAATGTGATTTTTTAATTTAAATTTGAATTTTGATATTGTCCGACAGTCTCTGACATGGTCAGGGAGAGAATTCCAGAGGCGTGGAATAGATATGCTGAAAGATGATGAGTAGAAGGATGTTCTGTGCAGAGGAATAGAGAGAAGGTACATGTTCCGGGTTCGAGGTAGTGAAAGGTAAATAAAACGAGATGCTAGGTAAGAGGGTGTGGAGGTGTGGATGATTTTAAATAGTAATAAGACAGAGTTGAAGAATCTTCTTTCTTTAAGTGGACTCCAAGACAACAATTCTAGTGACGGTGTTACATGATCGAATTTTCTAATGTTACAAACGAAACGAACGCAGATATTGTGAACACGCTGTAGTCTATGGGCAAGATCAGTATTTAGATTCGTGAACAGAGAATCGCAATAATCGAAGTGGGGCATCACTAAAGTTTGGATCAGGTTCTTTTTAAGGCTGAGAGGTAAAACGTTGGTTAAGTGTTTGAGGGAATGAATTATGGAGAAAGTTTTCTTACATATGTAGGTCACTTGACTTTGAAAATTTAAATTTGAATCTAAATATACCCCTAAATTTTTTACTGTCTTACTATATGTAATTGTAGTATTATTTATTTTTGTATTTGATACAGTGGCTAGATCTATTTTGTTTAATGCTCGTTGGTGGCCCATTATTATAGCTTGTGATTTATCTGGATTTAGTCTGAGTCCAAATACTCACTGTTCAGAAGATTACAGCTTTCTTTGTCAGTATTTTATTGTATACTGGGCATCAGGTACATCACGAGTTAAAGTCCAACAATAGTCTGCTGGAATATTGATACTCCTCTATACTTGATATGTTTTTTCCATAGTTGAAATTTCTTGACGAAAGCGCTCACCATGCTCATCACTGAAATCGCCACAATTCTCGGGGGAAAAGTCAAGATAGGAGTGAAGGAAGTGAATTTTCGGGGACATGTTACAACCCATAGTTTCATACGCCAACAGTAAACTTTGCACTAGTTCTTAATAGTTCTCACTTCTACGGTTATCCAGAAAATTTAATACAACCTCCTTGAATGCAATCTAGGCGGCTTTCTCTTTTCCTTCCAACAAAGATTCGAAGTGATTGTCCTTAATTATTTCTCTAATTTGTGGTCCATTGAAAACTCCCTCTTTTATTTTTGAGCCACTAATAGCAGTATTTTTTTCCTGGATATGTTTAAACGCTTCAGTTTTCATTATTCATAAAATTCTTCATCAACCCTAAATTAATGCATGAAGAAGGTTGATGTATAATATTTTTCATCCCTGGCACTTGTGATTGTCGTTTGGCCATACTTTTATTTTATAAAGCTAAATCTGGAGCGCGACTATCCCATTCGCACAGAAAGCAACATAATTTTGTGTAGCTTAATTGTATTCCAAGAAGCATTGCTGCAACCTTCATATCCGAACATATAAACCATTCGTACTTAACATAATATCATTTAAGCACACTTTAAAGAAATACATGTCTTACACAGAATACTTAACACCACGGAAATCTCCTGGTAAACTGAAGTGATTTCATACGGTGACCCTGTTTATATGACGTTTTTGCTCAGAATGTCTTCGGAACTAAGCTCCGTAAGGGACGGTCAATCCTCGTGAATTACCTTGTACCTTAAGGGGAGAGGATGGTATTTTTGATGAAAAATGACTAAATTAAATAAAAATTCTTTAAAATACTCTGTGATATGTGTGGATCTCCATTTTTAAACTTCCTGCATTATGGATTTTTAAATCACTCGCCCACTTTTATTGTTGTTTCCGGTAAATTAAATTTTCAATTTTTTTTTTCTTTAAAATACTCTTTGATATGTGTGGAATGCATTGCATAACATTTTGTGGGTATTTGTGCCCTTATCGGATGTTGAGACGTCATTTTTAAACTTCCTGCGCTATGGATTTTTAAATCACACGCCCGCTTGTATCGGTTTTCCATTAACTTAATTTTTTTGCTACATTGCCAGACAAAATGGATATAATTTCTCAACTATTAAAGATACATGCATGAAATTTAGAACACACATTCTTTAGAATATTAGGAAACTTTTCTCTGTAACAGAATTTTGTTAATTGATTTCATTTTAAAAATACGTCCGTTTGTTTGCAAGAAAGGAAATCAGAAAATTGTTACTAAATTTTAATTGTTTATTTTACAAACGTAGGGACTAATATCAAAATTCTTTTACAGACAGTTTGTAGAACATACTTTTGCAAATAAATTGCAAAAACTGTTTGAATCTATCTTTAAAAACGGTTTACATATATCGGTTTTAGTACAATCCTGCATTGGGTATATTTTTTTCAAATTTGGGCCCCCAAATATTTTTTTTTTCAAAATATTTTTATTTGGTTGAGTTGCCACAGCTATGAGCTCTCTACATACAACAAATTAATAATTTACACCAAATAGGAAAAAAGTTAAAAAAAATACCATCCTCTCCCATTAATGTCGTCTATCATCTGATATCTTCTGCTCCGAACCCTTCTCCCGTTCACCATTCCTACCAGTACATTCTTCAGATTGCAGTTTCTTCTCAACCAGTGACTCAGCCAATTCCTTTTCTTTTTTCTTGGGATCAAAATTTGTACAGAATATTATTTTGAAAAAAATAATTAGTCAAAAAACTGTTAGAGACCATAGGATATCGAATTACAATAAAATAGATAATATGTGGTAAGATTGAGGGAATATAATAAAATTATGAAGTAACACATCAGAAAATAGAATTTCGGGTTCACGACTGTGGAATGACGGTTAGCATGACTGACCGTAAAACGAGCGAGCCCGGGTTCAAATCCTGATTGAGACAAGTTACCTGGTTGAGGTTTTTTTTCTGGGTTTTCTCTCAACCTATTAAGAGGAAATTCTGGATAACTTTCGGCATTGACTCCTGGCTCATTATCACCTTCATCCCATTCAGACGCTAGATAACCACAGCAGTTGATAAAGCGTCCTAAAATAACCAATAAAATATAATTTGGGATAATTGAAGAAGGTCCGAATCTCAATTGATTCGAATCAGCGAGATTCTAATGTATAGCATGGACGTTGAATGACGAATCGCTGTGTTTATCCTTCATCTCCCAAGAATGACGTTCTTGACCTGTCTTTTCCCCGTCATATACTTTTCCAAATGTTGCACGCAGGCTCTACAATATAGTTTATTACTGTGTTTCAGAATTGGTATACAGAAACTACTTCTGACAGCTGTCAAATTTTCCTGGGGTAAACAGTGTCAATCCGCGACGCCCCCTTTAGCGTTGGCGTTAGCTGCTAAATTACTACCGTGGGTTATGAGGAAAAAATTGAACGCTACTGAACCAATGAGAACATAGCATTTTCTATCAGCTGCTCATGCTGCCATGCGGAATACTATTGTGTTATCGGTTTGCTTATGTTACATAGTGTTACTATCACGTGCGTAATTTGTGTGTTAGTGTTATAAATTTATAAATAATTTGTAGCGCTGCTGTGAAAATTGTCGCAAAGAAAAAATACGTTCATAAAATGGTAACTCAATAGTGAAAATTCTTGCGCAAATAGCCAGACGTCAGAATGATGCAAATGACTCGTCAATTTTAAGAGCAGGAGAAGGAATTTGTCCATATATGTATACTGTATGGGCGACCATTCATTCCTGCATTAATACAGCGAAAATAAAAATAAAAAATTTAAGGTTCTCTAACAGGAAACATCTTCTACTTATTAACTGCGATTTCGATAAAAATTCTCACAATTGCTAAGTTTGAGTCAGTATAGTCATTATAAGCTTATCTTCAGTGCTGATACATTTAATTTGTACTGTACATACGCTTCACTACCCGTATTTGATAGGAAATCGATATTAAAATGAGGTAAAAAGACGAAGAAACAAGATTCGATGTAAGAGTAATGGAACGGAGAAAAATTCTCTCCGGCGCCGGGATTTGAACCCGGGTTTTCAGCTCTACGTGCTGATGCTTTATCCACTAAGCCACACCGGATATCACCCCGGCGTCGGACAGAATCGTCTCAGATTAAGCTCCAACTCTTGGGTTCCCTCTAGTGGCCGCCCTCTGCACTACGTCATAGATGTCTATGAACGTAGGACCGAAGTCCACACATGTGCTGAGGTGCACTCGTTATGAGTGACTAGTTGGCCGGGATCCGACGGAATAAGCGCCGTCTTAAATCACGAAGTGATTATTTTAATGTACCGAAGTACATATGATATTTCCATGCAAATATTCTGCGTCATCATTCGATGTAAGATGTTGCATAAGCATGCTAACTCAAGCGAGACGTTTTCAAGCAGTGTTATGCCGTATGCAGGTGATGCAGCAGTCACAACTAAATTGCATAATGCGGTAATGCCAGATACTTAGTCGATCAGGAAATGTCTCGATGCGAGATTCCCGTGACAATCGCTGACGTACATTGGAAGGCGTGGGAGGAGACGGATGCATGAGAGACACAGTGACGTATGTTGGCTTGGAGAGAGCAAGGAGATTGAAAATTCTGAACGGCTTAAGTGGCAGGGATTTGCATTGTAGTCGGGAGATATTTGTGGTGCTTTGCATGCAGGAGTCTGCAGATCGATATACAGCACTGGCTGTTACAGAACGTAACACGAATATGTGGCACTTCGTAAATCAGGAAGCTTGGCTTAAAATTTCTGTAACTTATTTCACTTGCAAAAAGGATAAATTGATTAACTGTCTCTTGCAAGATTGCTTTGTGTTCTGGGAGTCTGCTCAAAAGCTTAAAAGTGACAGCTTTATTACACAGTTCCACTGCTCAGCACGACTCTAGGCTTTTGGTTCAAGTGAGATGTTCCCGAAGTCAAGAGAGAGAACGGTTTCAAAAAGAGGAGCGTGTTATTTGTGTGATATCGTTTAAAATCTATGGATGAATGCGTTTGAAATTACATTTATGTTGAAGTAGACTATAATATGTTGCATGTAATAATCGTGTATCAAATCTTATGGCCTTTGATTTTTAATTACTGCTTGATAACGATAATAAATATTTAAAAAAGCACATTCGAATTTCTTCCTACAACCGCTTCTGTTAACATTCTTGTATTAGTGACAAAAAAGAAATAGAAGTCTTAAAAAACTTTGAACTCAATAAACAATTCAGGCGCCATATACAAATTCTAGTCGCCATGGCTGATTTTTACAATAAGTGAAATGCATCTAGATACGAGTATTTTAGATGGTCGACCTGGTTGGCGAGTTGGTATAGCGCTAGCCTTCTATGCCCAAGGTTGCGGGTTCGATCCCGGGCCAGGTCGATGGCATTTAAGTGTACTTAAATGCGACAGGCTTATGTCAGTAGATTTACTGGCACGTAGAAGAACTCCTGCGGGACAAAATTCCGACACATCCGGCGACGCTGCAGTTGAGAGCGTCGTTAAATAAAACATAACATTTTTTTTTTTATTTTAGATGTAATTAAAGTTTCGAATTAACAAATAAAAGAATATAAATTTCAGTACAAACTTAAAACTAAACACATTATGAGTGCGTGCTTCACGAATCTCTGCAAATGACAATCAATGACTAAACATTTTAAATATTTCAAATGAAAACATTTTTCTTCTTTCTGATAAAATACATTTTCTGCTTTTTTAATGACATGCTCGCTACCAAAATCTTCTATTGGAACACTCATTTCCAACCGCCTAGCTTTGTTTTGTTTTCGCATGTTCACTGAACAGCAGACCTGAACTAAGTAGTGTTGGATGCTGCCGAGCTATACTCCATACATTCCTACCTACACTGTTGGTGGTTACTTGGAGGCTTTAGGCAACCAAACGAAGGGATCTAGTCATAATACAGCCGATACATCATAGCAGCTAAGATGATTGAAAGCGATGATTATGATATGTCTATGGATATAAATATTGATGCGGTGTGGAAAATTCTCTGTAACTTATTGGTACTATTATGTCCAATAAGGACACTATAGTCGCGACGCTTTTATTCCCGGCGTGACTCCTCTTTGCTTACGTCTTAGGAAGTGAAGGCTCTATACAATCTAGGTAGGTAGTATCGTTCGCCATTTTTGTTCTTTCGTTGCCGAGTTACCATACGAGGAATCTATTTGCCACACCGTTAAACATTATCATGTCGTAGCTCCTATGATAATAAATTAAACACACTGTAATTCAGCAAATAATTGAGCGGCAAATAACGTCTTCGTGTGCTTTCTGCGAACGCCAACGAAAGAGTCAAAATGGCGGGCGATTATATTAAGTATTTATCGAGCCTTAAGAAATGAATAACGTCTTCATAAGCGAATCACAAGACGCACACGTTTAAATGTAACCTACCTGCAAAGCGATTGGCTGCCGGAAATTAGAAAGACGGGACTATAGTTCTGAGTTCTAACAATGTTTCTCCAGCAAACAGTCCGCGTGTTGTAAAATCTAACTTACAAGGTCGGTCAATTATAGCTGTAAGTACAACAAAAACCGTAACAGTGCAAATATATATTACAGTCTCAGTAAGTTTAAAAGTAAATTGTTCAGTATCTCATATTTTAACTAAGACTTTTTGAAGTTTCTATGCAACTCATCTTCTGTAAATGTTAGAGTTCGTCAACGAGTTTGTTGAAAAATTGAATACAATAGAACCCCGATTATCTGTCACCCTATTAACCGATTGGCGGATTATCCGACTTTTTTATATTTGTCTTTTGAGGACAGGTTGAACAGTGTACCCACCATTAGCAAGAGGTATTGCAAATGCTGGAGCAACAATTCAACAAAAAAATCCTCTTATTAATGACTCTAATAAGAGGTACTTGTATATTAATTTCAATTTCATCCTTTTGCTGCAGAAAAAAAGTATAAAGTACAGTACTGTACATCATGTTGTAGGTATTTTTTTTCTGGAGACGATTATTACGAACCTTTACCATTACAAAATATGTAAAAGAAATGTCCCGCTGCCGAAGAAGAAAGTTGCTTGTGGGAGGAATGTTTTACCAAGCTTGTACAGTATTCACTACCTACTTTCACAGAAATGACACCAAGAATTTCCACACAACTGCAAACTCGTGCACTATTCGATATTGTCCTACTGCTTGAGTGGCCGTACTGTACAACTTCTATGCAAAGTATTCTGCACGGATGTCAAAAGAAAATTTTTTGTGGTAAGTATCGGAAAGCGAAGTGCAAATAACTGAGCAGTTAGGGAAATGAGAAACTGTGGCTCCTCTCGCACCAGAATACGAGATTAGCATTACAACTGTGTGCGATGTGAAAGGAAGACGAGAGACCTCTACTATCCTATCTTTCCGCAGACAGCCATCACACTGGACCCTTCAAAATCCGTCGTTGACAACCAGGCTTAAATTAATGAACATCTGACCCACTATCTAGTATTTTAAACACAACACCACAGAGAAAATTACTAAACTGTAGCGTAAGTATTGTGGGCTTAATTTGTGAAAACCTTTTACGGTTCGGAGTATCCAATTTTTTCGATTAACCGTTCAGTCCATCCCCTTCATTACCACGGATAATACAGGTTCTACTATAAAGAGTTCAACGAAATATCCTAACTGGAGTACAGTTCTCCATGTAGGTAAAACTTGAAAACATAACAATAACCTAAGACTATTTTCTCTTACATGCTATTTACTCTAATGCACCCATAAGTGGGATCTTATTTGAATCTAAAGTATCATAGCTTCTTTCTTTATTAAGTACGTATGGGCTATTCCATATGAAATCGATCAGTAAAAAACCTCGCATTTTTTATACTCTAATTTTTTCCCTACTTATACAAGGTGCTGAGAGGAGTGCATTTTCAAAAATATACTATCGAAAGTCATACGGTTTTCGTATTATTGAGCGACAAATTTAGCGTATTTTATAAAAACAAGCCTCTTTCAGCACTCAGAACTCTGGAACCATTTACTGCAGAACATTGAACGAGAGCTTATTTTGAAGCTGACATTTGGTAGGTTATGTTAAGAAGTAATCCTTATTTTTATTGTACACAGAGAGACAGATAATCTGATTTTACTTGCTTTCAGACTTTTTGCCCATTTGTAAAAATGCAAAAAGAAATATTGAGAAAAAACCTTGCATTATTAAGAGGGATTCGGCATTGTTTGCTTAGTGGTACGGCAATAAGTTTCGAGGGTATTAAATAGATTATTTTCACACGCCTAGACTTGAACGGTGCAGTACCGCACGCACTGGCCGAGAACTGAAGATAAGCGAGCCTTAGGCGTCATTTTACTCCAGTGTTTATGAAAACCTGTGATAAAGCTAGCACAGCCATGACTGCTAGACGACACATCACGTGTTTGTCTCTTGGCCTTGCTTGTCTCGGCTAAGCTCCCGTCTCACAGTCAGCTAGTTAGTTCACGAGCGTACTATTTAGGCCTATTTTCTTTATTTGATATCTTCAATACTTTATCAACATACCATCAGTAAAAAATATGTGTTTATTTGTACTTTCAATGCGGAATCTAACTATATATTTTTTAAATATTTTTTCCTAGCCAAAGGCGTCTTAATGAGGAAAAATCTAAATTTCTCCATTTCCATAAAAAGTAAGAAAATCTGTTTATATGTCAATATAAACTTTAATTTCTCAGCATCAAAATAAACCATGATTTTGATCATTGGGTGAAAGGGTTTCGGAGCTACAACAGTTTAAAGTTGCTAATTTTATGGAAATACGATAAATTTAAATATCTTTAATTTAAACACAATGAAGTTCTGATTCCTGAAACTTTGCACAAAGCATTGTATCACAGTTGTCTACGTACAAAAAAAAAAAATTCATTGTATTTAGAAATTGTAAGGTCAATTTTCTCTATATTTCGGTCGTATATAGGTCTCGCAAGCAGGGAATACCGAAGCGTATATAGGTCTCGTATATAGGTCGTATATAGGTCTCGCAAGCAGGGAATACCGACGGAAGGAATGCGAATGAAACAATGCGATAAGGAAGAGGGGGCGACAGGAAAGGTCACGAGATAGCTTGAATGATATTCAAGAGTACAATCGGAAGAGAAACTACATCGATAGTATCAGTCTTACGTTGTGATGGTTACATTACTTTAGTTTGTTCCAGTGCATGTGAATACATGTCTTGTATCGCACGGTATTATTATTTCATTCGTAAACATATGTTGCGCGTTTAATTAGCTTCGAATTTTTCTCTTGCTACGTTCTTTATTTCTACAGCGATGTCCTCATCTGTTCATCTTATTAGAAGAGACAGTACTTCCATCGGTCGGCTTCTGTCGCCTCCTCTGCGTGCCTATATACACACGTCAAAACAGACAACAACGCCACCAATGATTTTCGGTAATCGTTCCTTGTGCGAATATCATAGTTCTGTAAGAGCGGAATCACAATATCTAAACGTATTTTTGTTTTTAAAAAATCGACCTTCAACGCGAACATTTTTCGCATGCGTCAGCGAGATGCTCATAAACCACTTTGCTGTACCCGTGACTCACGTCATTATAAAAGGTTAGCAAGCACTCAACATAAAATTAGGCGCGTTTTATTTCGCACGTGTGTGTATATGTTTAGACCTGTGCCCTGTGAAATAACTCCATTGACTTGTCACGGGAATGTGCTTCATATCACGTGGAGCAGCGCGAATGTTGAAAGGGGTCATGAATTCTGTTAGTTTATGCGTATGAAATTAAAAAAAGAAAAAAAGCCTGCAGTATGATTCACTCACGCAACATTGTACACTCAGGTTAGTATTAGCTATTATTTTGATCCTTGCGAACGTAGTGTCGGAGCAATATAGTTAAGTTACTAGCATTGTATTTCATAAAATTTCCTTTCATAACATATAACCAAAGCTCGGAACTTGGGGACTTGTGTCTTTGCACGTGGCTAAGCGACTGGACTTCAATGTCAAACTCCCGCTTCCAGCACAGAGGTACTGTCAGGTCTGCTATAAAAATGGTTTCTGGCTGGAACAACGTACTGATAGTATTATGGTAGGTTAAAATACGTAATTTTATAGCATATATATAATAGAAATAAACATGAGAAATATATCAAATTTACTGTTCTGCTTTGTACATTTTATTACAATGTATGACTATGTAAATTTGAAGATTTTCGAACCCATAACTTCTTCTCCTGTTAGTTAAACATGATTTAAAACGAGAAAACCTTATTTCCACGTCACATTAAGTGACGGAAGCAAACTTAAAATATTGAATGTTTTCACTGTCACTGTTTTCTGTTCGATTTTCAGCAGTTGCTAACTGATTTCGTATCTGAGAAAGATAAGTATATCCTAAATTGTTCTCGAAAAAAGTTTTCAATTTGTGTGTCGCTACTAGGGCAGGTTTCTCTACGACTTGATCCATGGCTATGGACAAATTTTCCATCAATTTAAGGGACTGCAATATCTTTCAATGAATGCCCGTTTCCAGCGTCTAGTTTGTGTGCGGTACAACTTACAAAATATAAACTCTGCATTCGAAGAAAATAATGTATCTCTTCCGAATTCCTCCAAGAAATGTTGTACCTAAAAAAAAAAAAAAAAAAAAAAAAAAAAAAAAAAAAAAAAAAAAAAAAAAAATGTATTTTCAAACTTCTATAATACCCATTGGAATAACGCTTTCTAATTCCTCAAACAGGTCGTTTACCTGTAATTCTCTGAATGTCATTGGCTTTGGCATGACACAGTTTCTTCGTCCGTCTTCCTGCCATTCGATGTGACCACTTTCTTAGTATATACGACTGTCCCTGAGCACTCGTAGCGTGAGCTTTGTGTATGTTGCACCTGTAACCTTACTCATGTACACGACACAAGTCCCCAAGTTCCGAGCTTTGCATATAACATATCTGAGTGTATACATGTGTCATACGAGCTCATTACCTCTACTGTTGTTGTCGTTGAGAATTCAAGGTAAATCTGGAGCATTGAAATGTGTTCACATACATAATTGAAGAGGTGGATTCAAAACCAACTAAGTCAAAAAACTACTTTTTTCAGGAGAGCAATAAAACTGAAATAATTCTTTTGGAGCTGATTGAGTAATTTATGTTGTACCACATCCGTCATAACCAGGCTTCGAGACTTTGGACCCGATACAATAGGCCTAAGTTTACTGTGCATGTTTTGATTCGCTGCAGGTAGATAGAGATGTGTTGATGTAACAACGTTGCTATTTAGAGTAGAGTATGGTAAATTGGGGAAACACACACATATGTACATTCTGAAAGTAAATATACATTACACAATGATAATGTCAAAACAATGTGAAAAGCATTTATTCTCCTGTCTTTTATAAGCATTTGTGTTTAATTATACACAGTGTTAATGGTGGAAATAAGCATGTAGCAATTTTAATTTTTTTCATTTATCTTATTGGTCGTCTTTAGGAAGTGCAGTTACATACCGAATTGCAATGTACTACAAGATACATTCTCAGTGTCTCAAACGTAAATCTTTTTCGGTTATCTGCCGAAGTTTGGACTGTAGAAAGCTGCGCTCTACGTCGCATGACGTGATAGGAACAAAACGAAGAACCCTAATATCATTGCAGTATCTAAGAGACAGTCCTTTATTCTCGGTTGACTCTATGTCCACCAATTTACTGTTTATGTTAACAATGTTCCATACCCGTTATTTTTACATAAAATTGATTTCCACTTCTGTTTTACACGTTCAGTAATCGGTGTACTTGATATCTCATTAATTCTCTGCATCATTTTCTAAATTAATTTGAGGGCTTCCGGCATCTCTTGCTCTGACTTTTCTAACCATGCAATAGTTTCAGACACAGTTTGAAAATAGGCTTGTATGAAAACCAAATTATTCGTCAGAACCTTCAAATCCAGAGCGTTTTCTTTTGCGTATTTGTTGGCATTCATTCTACAGTACCCCCACCCACTGTACGCTTTACCACTATACTCAGTACGCCGTTATGCGGATTTCCCACTGAACAACTCTACTGGGTCTGAAGTCTCGAAGCCTGGTCATAACATTACGAAATATTTGTGGAATTTACGTTTATATCTTACAATTTATAGACTCGTGTTTTTTTTTCAAAATTGCACTAAGTCATGACTTAGTTTGATTTGGAAAAAAATTCAGAATATTTCCCTATACTGGTTAATTAAAGTATGATGTGTTAACTCAAGAAAATGTTGCACATATTTATTACTATATACTGTAAAACGTTTCACGTGTTAGTTTTAATATTGAATATTATATTTTTCATTTACAGAAATAAAGAATTGAATTTTAAATGCTGTGTTAACATCTTACGTTATTTAGCGTCTGAATGAGATGAAGGTGATAATGCCGGTGAAATGAATCCAGGGTCCAGCAGCGATAGTTTCCCAGCCTTTGCTCATATTGGGTTGAGGGAAAACTCCGGAAAAAACCTCAACCAGGTAACTTGCACCGACCGGAATTCGAACCCGGGCCATCTCGTTTCGCGACCAGACGCGCTAACCGTTACTCCACAGATGTGGACAGAAAGAAATAATTGCTCCCCACTACTATTTTCAAACTAGTTAACCGGTAAACTTACATAAGAGAGAGTAAATTTCCAGAGCTGTTTTTAAACGCAATTTTTTATATTTACATTTATTGTTTACAATTCTTGTTCTCTCCTCCATCGCTCTAACAAACGTACACGCGAGCTGTACATATCGGTTGAATCCAAGCAATAAACCTTTACAGTGTTTTCACTGTTCCGGTACAATTTAAAATTGCTCTGAGGAACAAACTTTCCATTATTTTTCTTACACTCTGTGCATGGTTTAATAAACTAAAATTGATATACTATTAGAAAATAATTGGCCAGCCTGTTACATTTCATTAGCACAAAATCGTGAAATGAAAGCAAAACTTTTCAAAGATTTCTATCGTGGTCGAGCTAATCGAGTTTTCCTCGAAGAAAATCTGTGTTATTACTTTCAAATACAGCATCTGAAACACCCTCTAACGCCCATCCTTTTGGACTATACTACACCATCTAATCGGATCATCTTCCTAGCTTGCTATCTCAACGAAAAGACGAAAGCGAGCTCGTCTAGAAATTCTTCTCACGTGCCCCATGGGTGTTGGATTAACTGCACAATCAGACTTAAAGCAAACCCGTTCATACGTCACATGGCACACTGCCGCTAGCTTAACAAAGCAATAACGTGACTGTGACTGTTTACAAGCATACTTCAGTTTTTTTTTAATAGTAACAGGTTGAACAAAAATCGCTATATCACTGAGAGAGAGAGAGAGAGAGAGAGAGAGAGAGAGAGAGAGAGATCTTATTTTCGAGCTAAGCAAGCCTAGGCCTATACGATTTTTAATAGAAAATCCGTACTTATAACTCAAGATAAAGGGATCATTGCTCGAAACAAGTCGCGTAGATTTATTTTGAGTTGTAGGCCTACATTATTTGTCTGAATCCATCTTCGACCGGGGATATAATTTTGTAGATTGTAAATAATATTTCTTTTCTTTTCCCATGGACGTTTCGTGTATTATGCGCCTGCTCCATACTTTTTTGGATATAGGGCATTGTCTTTAGCTATTTAATAATAATAATAATAATAATAATAATTTATTTATTTAATCTGGCAGAGCTGAGGCCAGTAGGCCTTCTTTTCCGCCCAGCCAGACTCTAATTCTAATCGAATACAATTTCTTACATAGTTATTACATTAATATCTAGACCATAAAACAACATGAAATTGAATAATGAAAGTTGGATAAGTAATGTTAGTGTGACAATAATAAACATTGGTAAGAAATAGTGATAATAATAATAATAATAATAATAATAATAATAATAATAATAATAGTAATAATAATAATAGTAATAATAATAATAATAATAATAATAATGAGATAATTTAAATATTCATTCTGTGATATAAATAATCATGAAACATTGAGAAACTTGAAACAGCTATTATTGTTGCAATTGCTACTAGAATTGCTAGAAAAATATTTCGTTAGTCTATTCTTAAATTGATTTGATGTCTGACAGTCCCTGACATTACTCGGCAGGGAATTCCAAAGCCGAGGAATAGCCACAGTGAAAGAAGATGAGTATGAGGATGTTCGGTGGGAGGGAATGGATAATATTGAGGAGTGTTGTGATCGTGTATCTAGGTTATGATGGGTGGATACATTTTGAAAACGAGACGCAAGATAGACAGGAGTGGAGAAATGCAATGCAAATGGATTTTCCTACGATCTTCTAGACGGAGCCAGGATAACATTTCGAGGGATGGTGTTACCTGATCAGCCCGGCGAATATTGCAGACGAAACGGACGCACATATTATGAACACGTTGTAGTCTCTGCGCCGAAGTAACACTTAAGTTAGTAAGCAGAATATCACAGTAATCGAAGTGGGTCATCATGAGTGTTTATTACGCTACTTACCAATTGTCTTTAGCTATTTAGTACGCTACTTACCGAACACTTGGCTATTGTGTCGAAAACATTTTAAAATTCATGTAGACTTTACAGCAGTAGTCGATATTTCTTGACTCATGAATCAACCTCTTCATACACAAGCAGGGCGGAGGGGTAAGGCATGATCTCCCTCGCCCTTTTTATGTATGGAACAGAACCGAAGGCTTGCACTGCAGCCTGAGTCTTATTGTGCTTACCATTCCTATTCGATGAATGATTGGGTAGCCGAACGGTCGCGCTCTTGTACAAGTACAGCACACTTCACCGTGAACTTAACCCGGACTATGGTATGGATGATGATGATGATGATGATGATGATGATGATGATATGTGAATTAATGATGGCGAAATAAGTTCGAGATTCAACGCCGAAAATTACCCAGCAATTCTGCTTCAATTGGTTGAGGGAAAAACCCTAACCAGGTAACTTGTCCGGGCCCGCTAGTTTCACGATCAGACACGCTAACCGTTAATCCACAGGGGTGTACTCCCCTTCCCTTAGCCATCATTTGTTCATTCAACGTTAAGGGGAGTCTGTACTGCCATATCTTACAATGTTAAATTCCTCGATTTTGGGTGCACTTTTCTCAGAAGTGTTAAAAGATACAAATGTAGGAAAAATAGGGCATATGTAACATACTTTTAAGTATACAACCGGTTAAATAAATTTAAAATTCCACTGAGCGATTGGCAATTTTTTTTCATTGATAACATTTTTTGCATTAAGAATTACTACAAATTACTTTTTAATTTTTGCTGAAGATAGAAATAATCTTATTTTTTTTTTAATCTACTGTGTAAAAAGGTCATCATATTGATATTGTATATTAATTTCGGCCTTTTGGGTAGAATACATTCGGAGAAAAGTGCATCAATGTCACAAAAATTAGAAAGTGCAGAAAATGGTGTCAAAGTTTCCATATCATGCAATGTTAATTTCCTCAATTTAGGGAGCATTTTCCTCAGAAGTGTTAAAAGATACAAATGTAGGAAAAATAGGGCATATGTAACGTACTTTTATGTATGGAATCAGCTGAATAAATTTAAAATTTCACTGAGCGATTGGAAAAAAAAATCATTGAGAACATTTTTTACATTAAGAATTACTGCAATTTTTTTTTTTTTTTTTTTTTTTTTTTTTTTTTTTTTTTTTTTGCTGAAGATAGGGCTAAAAGCTGACAAGTAAAATATAAAGTCATATTATCATTTTACATATATTAAATACGGATAACGATAAAAACCATTTTTTTTTTCAAAATTCGATGTACTTAAGCAGTCTGGTTATCCTCTTCCTTCTACCGTCTCCTTTGCTGTGTATTGCAGACTGCATTTTATTTGACGTAATATTTGCCAACCCCTGCAAAATTTTTTATTACTTGCACTGTACGGTGTCATAAATGCAGAAACACTCAAATAATGTCGAATGAAAATAGTTAAATTTTCATACTGCAGTCAACGGGCCTTTGTCAAATATAAAATTAATCTTCTACGATTTTTTCTTTATGTCCACTTGCAATACAGTACTTGTGAGAAATAATGTAATTAAATAACTCCTGATTTAAGCGTAATATCATTTCCGTTACTATTTATAATATTATTGCAGTATAGCCTATTGAAGACAAATTCGTGGTGCAACAGTTCTAATAAGTGAAGGGCTTATCATCCGACTATTGGCTTCACTTCACGATCATCCAGCCAATACGGAGGTAACGTGTAGTTGACATGTTGATCCTCTACCGCTGTTGAACTGGCTTTTCTGAACACGATTACGCTACTCTTTGTAGCTCTCCACTTTCCTCACAATGCTCGATGGATATTGGTGCCATACATTGGCCGAAACATCATAAGAAAATTTCTTCTCCATGAAGACCCGGACCATCGTGCATTCCATACCGCTAGATTAAAGCATGACGCCTTAGACCAAGCAGCCACGGCACCAGACTTATTAGAGATAGGAGTCTTGGAAGTATTACAATGAAAATGACAAATTTCAAGTGAAATTTAATTAAGTTAATAGACCTTCAGAATTAAATATCGAAACTTAAAGACATATCACCATTATCAACAAATAAAAACAGAAATATTCAGTCATATGACTTATTTTTAATATAAAATACTATGGTGATTACATTCCGCAGACTATCTCACTTAACCAAGGGATGGAGAAAGAAATACAAAGGAGAATAACACAATCCTGGAAAGCCTTCTGGGCGCTAAAGCTTATACTTCTTGACAGGTCCATAAACCGCAGACTCAGACTAGAGGCTCTTAACTCCTGTGTATTCCCGGTGCTAACATACGGTTGCCAAACCTGGGCCCTCACAGAGAGGCAAAAGACAAACATCGAAATATGCCAAAGGAAAATGGAGAGGAAGATAGTTGGCGTTTCGCTAAAAGACAAGGTCTCCAACACGGCACTGCAGAAAATTACAGTTTCTGAGAACATCACAGAAAAAGCCCTCATAACGAAGTGGAAGTGGGGTGGTCATGTAGCAAGGCAGCAACAAGGCAGATGGGCGCGAGAAACCACCATGTGGGACCCGTACATAGGAAGGAGAACACAAGGCAGGCCAAGAAGAAGATGGGCAGATACATTCAAGCAGCAGCTGGGAGGGAACTGGTCAACCATCGCCCGCAACAGGAACGAGTGGAGACAGATAGTGAACAAACTCATATAGAACTAAAATTTGACAAACTCTAGTGTATCTCACATAGTGAATGTGAATGTAAATATTGTTCACGTGAAATAGCTCATCATGTGAACCACACCAATCGAGCTACCCCTCCTGTAGGAGGCCCTAGCCCTTCATGGGACACAGTGGATTCATTCATTCATTCATTCATTCATTCATTCATTCATTCATTCATTCAATTACTTTACGTTATATTGTTAACATTGTGAACGTTTTCACCAAATCTTGGCATCTTCAGACATAAATAGTCGCTATCTTATGTCTGAAGATGCCAAGATTTGGCAAAAACGTTCACAATATTAATAATATAATGTAAAGTAATTACCATTGAATGTTACATTAAAAATAAGTCATATGACTGAATATTATCTGTTTTTATTTATTCATATTTGACTTATTGGAACTTATAAAAGATGAATTCTAAAATTATCACCATTTTGTCATGACCGATGTGTTCGTTAATCAACCTAAATAAGTAGTCAGAGCATGAAATGTCATAAACGAATTGATGAAATAGTGATCAGATCTTATGTTATTTCGCTAGAGTCGGATTTTGAGCTTTCACAGCACCCTACATATTAGCAAAACACTTTCTCGCACCTGAGCCAATATTACAAAAACCAACACATGCCAAGCACTTATCTTTCTGGCGTGCCAGACCATGAAATCTTAGGTCGTCTGAATTAAACACCACACATGTTTTTTTATTAATTGTAGGAGCCTGCAAGTATTATATACATGACGAAATGTGACGTGAAATTAGACTTTTTAATTTATCCTGCGTTCACACAGCCTACAAATGTTAATTAGTCTTTATTTCTTTATTTATTTATGAGGGTCTAAATTAAACTAGTTATAACAGGGTGTATATGAAGCCCTAACAGATATATTTGCTTGAAATGTGAAAGATGATCATTTTGGTGGGGTTTGTGATGAAGGATCTGACGATAATGGGAGCGATCAAGCTAACTGTTGTTTAGGATTATTGTTAAGTTGCCAGCAGCTAACATTGTCCCAGGACTAGTATGAATTGACTTTGCGTCAGTATCTTTTTGACACGGTTCCAACGGATTAAAATGACATTACACTCAACTACTTTTAAACGAGCTCGCCGCTAGGATAACTGAATACTTACGTAAAACTTTGTTTTCTTCTGTAAAGCGACATTTAAAAATTTCTAAGATTCCGTAGCAATTAGTTACATTTTGACTCCCACTTTTGAGAAATACTATATAATTTGTCAAAAGTCTTGACATGTTATAACGTCCATGACCCATACTTCTTTATAACAGAGGGACATAGTTTGTTGTGATTTCATTATCATTGCTATATACAGTCAATTCCGGATATAGTGAACCTCTGCGGACTTGCATATTTCGTTCAGTATATCCGAGATTCATTAAATACGAAGTGTCTCTCCCCTAATCTTAAATGACAGAAATGAATAAAATTGTGAACAAGAAAATAAAATACTACACAGTAATTAAATTATTTCAGTTTTGTGGAATGGTTATACTGTATACTGTTACAGTTGATTTACTTAAACTATGCTGTCGATCCACGTCCGCTTGCGAAAGACTACGTTCAATGTCACTTATAATTACTCGCCTTATATTCCAAAGAAAACACTTTACGTTTCGACATTTTTATAAAGTACGTTCACCGTTCAAACACTAGAAACAGACTGAACAGGTGGAAATGGCAAACGCTGTTATGGTGTGACTGCGTACTCAGCCTTGAAATTTTCCGGGTCACTTAATGGAAACTGGGAGGGGGCTGATGGAGTTTGAAAGCCATCAGAATCTTACCTTCTTTTATGCTCTAAACATAACATCCGCCCCCTTTTAATAAAAGAAGGCAACTTCATTTTCCGTTGTTTCGATGCTATCCATCAAAATGCAAATGTTTCTGATAACAAAAGGCAACTCTTTGACAGTGGAGGATTAGAAATAACAGTAGAGTAGTGTGCCTGAGAACAGAATGGCAACCCTTCGACGGTGGAGTGAGACAAAGTCGTCACACGTTGACTGGATTTACAGTACAGCTTATTATCTAAACCCTACCTTTGTCCCTTGACTGTAGGAGTAAGAAATTTAGAATGTTGTTCTCAACACATTCTTTCAATTTTATACAAGAATGACTTCAAAAAAGAATTTGTCAGGATACAATTCTTGTAACTTCAAGGTTCACTATAACCGAAACGAGGGTTAACTATAAACGGAAATATTAATGTACTTTTTAATGTATGCGGGTCGGGACCAACGATTTAGGTTCACTATAGCCGAATGTTCACTATATCCAGAGTTGACTGTATTGTATTTTAAACACTAAGGGCGTTACTAAAATTTAATTAAATGTTACCACAATATAAAGCAATTTAAGAATCATTCAATGCATACAATAAGCAATGATTTACATCAAAGTTTTATTACTGATTCTGCATGCAAACCATGCGTATGGGGGGGGGGGAGTTTTTTTTTGTTATGAGCTCTGATGACATTATATGTATATCAGATTGGCTAATCCCATGTTATGAAATGGCAACATATGAAAGAGAACAACCACTAGGATCTCCACTATCGAAAATTAATTTTTTGGTAACGACAGTGACAGCTAGATTGAAGTACTACTACAAGCTATTACTCCATGAAATTTCATCAGGGTTATAACGTCACTTCTTTTGCAGTCGCTAGATGGCAGCATAATGAAACTGATAACAGTTGTTGTCTTGAAAGTGCTTTAGATGACTAATCTGTTATGTGTGATCAAGGCTATGAGCTACGGCGCACGCATGCATTTCGTTTCACGAGATAACAAATGGTCCATACTGAGATTGCAGTGGCACGGCCCTGAGTTCGACTGTTGACTAGCGTAATGTACGCAGTAAACAGGGTTCTGCATTCATATAAACTTTATACTGTTTACAGAAATCGCCATTGGAATAAAAAAAAGTCTACATTAAATATAAAACGACGATTTACCGTGTACTCTTACGCTAAAAATTGTGGTTAGAGTAACATTCTGATGTCACACATCACGTGATGTAATTGTTACCAGATGAAACTGTTCCATACGGGTTCTTGTATGAAAGTTGTTCATAATGATCTCTTTTATCATCCCAAAAAGTTTGTTGCAAAGTCACTGAATCAGCCTATATAATTACACTATGGAATTCGTTGTGTTTTTTGCGTTTTTAACAACACGCTAGCTGTAAGAACTTGAGGATTGTTCGTCGTCCATGCGGTTTCACTCACATAGAGTAGAAGGCTGCGGTGAAGGAACAAGGCTATCGCTTTGACTTGCCGACGCCACGCTGTTAAATTCAGGCCTGGTTTCCCGTTCCGTCAGCAAATGACTGTTCTCTCTCACAACCGGCCGAAACTTGTGCCAACTTTCTAAGCGATCCATACGACTCGCTTATAGTACATGACGGGATTTGAGAATTCTTAACCAGGTATACGTCTTTTTAGCTCTTCCGAAACATCTCGTAAACTGCGTCACACTGTGTCTAACTCTTCACACTAGTTTCTAAGTGATAATTTCAATTAAAGTTATGATTATTGGATACTCTTTGACAATAAGGCCAGTGTTGCCAGCTCCAAATCTGAAATTTCCTTAACCAGACAAAATTTCCCCAAATTTCCTCAACATGTCTGTGAATTTACAATACACAATACAATTATATACACAATACAATAAGAATACACAATACAATTTAACACAATAATTATAATTAATAATAAAACATAAATAAAATACCTAATTTTACAATACAACCTACATATGTATAGGCCCTACATAAGTTTCAATAGTCTTTCACTTTACTCTCATCTCACTCACTGTAGTGGCACTATGACGCATTTCACTGATACTTTAGGACACATTTCACGACACTCTATAACACATTTCACTGACACTATAGAACGCATTTCATTGACGCTATAAATTATCACTGATCGGAACTATTCACTGCACTGTAAAACCATAACTTCACTGACTCACCTCGCTTCACTGTTACAACAGTTCAAATAAGTTAAATAATTACACCCTTATGCATACTTATAAACAGAACTACATTTAAGCTAAACATTTCGGGTGCTATTCATAGACATTTCGCTAGCCCGGGCTACGAGCGTGCTAAACAGGATTCATATCATATCATATCGCTGACATTGGTTTATGAATACGAAAAACGTTAGTTCGCTGATCATCCACCGAAAGCCCGCGCTAGAATGTCTATGAATTTCTAGTCTAAGAGACTCTTACAGGAAATTCTGGATAATAGATAAAATGAATGACTTGATAAAACGTAATACTGCTGTTTTGTTCATTACCATACCTGTAAAACTTCCACTTTATCACAATACTCTTTTATAATACATTTAAGCTTCAAACTGTGACTAACAACTGCAACATAACCTAACATATTAAAATTAATCTGAAGGAAACGGACGTTCATTTTTATTTACAGCTTATGGTTAAGCATTTTGGAATTATAGGTACTAGAAATGTAGAAGCACAATACAAATTAAAAAAAAAAAACAGTAACTGCATTCTAAACTTTCATGGCATGTTATATTCGCAAAAAAAAAAAAAAAAAAAAATTGTTCTTCGCGCTAATGCTCGTGTTCTGATTTATCGATAACGAACATTCTGATTGGCCTGTGAAAGACGAATCTCTTCAACCGAATAAACACGACGACGACCAGTGGGGGATAGGAGGAAAAATGCGAACCTCATAAATGTAATAACATAATATTTTATTGGAAATAAACTTGAGAGTATGGTATTTATAACACGTGTATATCGAAAATCGAAAATATGATGTGTTTTCAATTTTTTCTTGCAAATTTCTTCAATGGACTCAAATGAAAGCCAAAAATTCCCCAAAAGTTTGTTATTTTCTTCTTTACAGAACTTAGAAATCATGTTGTAAATATTCAGGTTGTCAATGTTAATACAGATAACACAATATAATATTTGTTTTATTCAGTCTTATGACAAATCAATTATTAAAACAATGACATATATTTCATAACATGTAGTCATTGAGTTTTATACAAAGTAAGTTACGAACGTTTTCGCCCATTCAGGCATCTTCAGGTTCCGTGTACAATATCTCATTATTAATCTATATGATAATTACAATAATAGTCGATGCGATGGACTGTTTAAAATTGATCATGATATATAAAATGTACAAACATATGCATAATTAAAATGTAATCATGTTACAAGGTCATAAAATAGTGAAAATTGTGAACACGTAATGTTTTACATTTTAAACTTCATAATACTCAGAGTAAATCTTGTTTTGTAGATTCCATTAAAATGATGAATTGTATCTGAAATATATAATTATGAAATAGAAAAGAGCAAACCTTCAAACTTAAGAGTGTGATTGGATTGAATTATCAAATGTACTCACGTTATTAAAACGTGGCAACTGCACAGGCTGTTGTGATATATCATTATGATCTGAAGTAGTGTTTATCTTTACAGAAGTTTTCTAATTTGAGGAAATTTCCTCAAATCTGGCAACATGAATATGACATATGCAGCTAACAACTGTACAACTGATTCATGAAATATGTTAGCTTGACTTATGACAGACGGATCTGGCATATATGTCCATGCGTTTAGGTCCACGACATCCCATTTTGCTCCATATATGCAATCATTTTACAAGTCCGACGAGTGGCCATTAGGTGACATTCGTCAATCTGACGCTGACAATAAGCCCACAGTCTAGTATATACAGTCACGAAGCTCAATACGTAGTAAATATGCATCCATACATAGTTGCTAACCACTAGGATCGCTACTATCGCCTCATTACAGACAACGCGAAATAGTACCGGCACAGTCTATTGTTCCTAGCACCCTCACAACTCAAGCTTCGTGACTGTATATACTAGACTGTGGTGAGCCCTCGTGCTTCAGTCCTCAGGGCCCGAATCCCCAAACCATCGTCACGTATATCAGAATCGGTAAGCCTCCCAATTGTAGAAGCTCTTGGGGGGGGGGGGATTCAATCAAGTAATAAGTGCAAGAGGGATTTGAACCGGTACCCGAGTGGAGTCTCCGTTAACCAGTCCCGCTTGTTAACTCTATACCAGCCGCGGCGAAAATGCGACTCACGAGCACGTTGTGGCTCGCAGTGCTTTTCTCTCGCTTCCTACCTACAACCCCCACCCTCTCACTCACTGGAGTCAAACTCCGTTCCATTTGTATTTGTCTCGGACCTGCGAGTGGCGTATCGTCGCAATATCTCTCTCGAAACCATGTACCTCTATAAAAAACGAAAGTTTCAAGTAGGTTGGGAGGATGCATTCTTTTGCTTACAATATGATGAAAATATTAAATGTATGATTTGTTCACAAATATTACTAGGAAAACGGTTGTATAACATAAAACGGCATTATAAGTTACTACATGTCACTGATGAAACATTAAAAGGTTGTGTTGTTGTTGTTATTATTATTATTATTATTATTATTATTATTATCATTATTATTATCATTATCATTATCATTATTATCATTATCATCTCTGTACGTCGATTCTTTTACAGCAGATGTACGAATAATGCGGTCAGATTTTCAATTTAAACTCACAGATTTACAATGTGATGTTAAATGAAAGCTAGATGTAAGGACTTGACAGATATTGAACTTTTCAAATCTTTGGAAAAAAAAAAAAATATTTGAAGCTTCGTTCTTTCGCTTGCTCTGTTGAAGCCATGTTCGCTGTAACTTACGTTTGTGAAAAATTATTTTCAACAATGAAAATAGTAAAAATCAAATTTAGATCACGACTGACAGACAAATACCTTCGTGATCAACTACGATTGGCAGTAAGTGACATAATTCCTGATTTTGAAACTTTGTCGCAGAGACGTTCTGAAGACAGTTAATTTTAGGTTGTGGTAATGTGTCCTATGTTTTCTTGTTCATTTCTTTCTTCGTTACACGTCCTAAACTTTAAAATCCCTTTCGTTTGTCCGCCTCCCTCCATAGGTGCTATGCACGTTGCAGCTTACACAGTGGCTCGGCACACCATGGCCTTTTCGCCACTGCTGCTCTATACCATGCTGTTGGGCATTGTTATTATTGTTATGTATTTGTTAAGTCATAATCATAAATTAGTCGCTTTAGAAGCTGTGGGTTTTCATATGTTGTCTTTTGATATTATGTTTCTTGTATTTGAGTCATATTCATTTGTTTGTTATATACGGCAATACAAAGAGCCTATCTCAGTACTGAATACATTTGCGTTTTGTATACATTTGAATGAAACACGGCGTTGAGTTACAAATGCTACGTACGAGGTTCAGTGGGCGAAATTATAACGACGTCAAACAGTTTGATCTGGACTGCAGATAAGTTTGTTAGTCGAACATGCTTATTGTAGAAATTAACCAGCTCTGGAAATTATCCAGACTTTATACAAAACCCGTTTTGTTGAGTTTTGGTAAACTTTCATGTGGAGCTTGTGAGTTAATAAATGAAATATTTTGTTATGTACATCGTCGTATACTGTGATGGAAACCTTCTCAGTTACATGTATAGTTCATTGTGTCTTCGAATGAAATCACGATTAATGCCTAATTTCTGACTTTCATGCCAGAACCTTACAGGTCAAAACATCCCTTGTAAGAGTTAGGTCTATAGGAAAACAAGGAGATTGTTAGTCATCTTAACCTCATTAAACATTGATGGTATTATGCTGCTTAAAATTAAAGGAACAAACAACAATGTTATAATTATTCTCTCAAAGTGACTACAGCATTCATGATTTCATAATCATTTTAGTTTGAAACAGACAACGTAATATCATATGTTATATCAGAAGAGGTTTTCATTTTCGTTTCTGAATTTATGCAGACGGAACGAAAGGAAAATCTTGCGCGGTGTGTTAATAATACTTACTATTTAGCGAATAATGTAAGAAATAATATAATAACCAGGCTTCGAGACTTTCGACCCGATACAATAAGTTTACTCTGCATGCACTATAGGTTGTTGACTCGCTGCAGGTAGATTGAGATGTGTTGAGGTAACAACGTTGCTATTTAGAGTAGAGTGCGGTAGTATGGGGAAACGCACACATATGTACATTCTGAAAGTAAATATACATTACACAATGGCAATGTCAAAAAAATGTGAAAAACATTTATTCTCCTGTCTTTTATAAGCATTTCTGTTTAATTATACAAGTGTTAATGGTGGAAATAAGCATGTAGCAATTTTAATTTTTTAATTTATCTTATTAGTCGTCCTTAGGAAGTGCAGTTACAGTACCGAATTGCAATGCACTACAAGATACATTCTCAGTGTCTCAAACGTAAATCTTTTTCGGTTATCTGCCAAAGTTTGTACTGTGGAAAGCTGCGCTCTACGTCGCATGACGTGATAGGAGCAAAACGAAAAAACCTAACATCATTGCAGTCTCTAAGACACAGATATTTATTCTCGTGTGACTCACTAATTTACTGTTTATGTTGCACAATGTTCCATATCCGTTACTTTTTACATAAAATTGATTTCCACTTCTGTTTTAGACGTTCAGTAACCGGTGTATTTGGTGTCTCATTAATTCTCTGCGTCATTTTCTAAATCCAGCATCTCTTGCTCTGACTTTTCTAACCGTGTAATAGTTTCAGACACAGTTTGAAAATGGGTTTGTATGAAAACCAAATTACTCGTCAGAACCTTCAAATCCAGAGCGTTTTTCTTTGAGTATTCGTTGGCATTCATTCTACAGTACCCCCACCCACTGCACGCTTTACCACTATACTCAGTACGCTGTTATGCGGATTTCCCACTGAACTGCTATATCGGGTCCGAAGTCTCGAAGCCTGATTTAATAACAATAATAAGCAGGGAGCGAAACTCAGTGCCCGATGGGAGATGATCCAATTTTGTTGATTATAAGATTAAATTACCTTAGGGATAACAGCGTAATCTTTTTTGAAGGCAAATGGTTTCAGGTTAACTTTACTCTAGAGCAACGGTCATCAGAACAAAGCACCCTGGGGCTGGCGTCTCTTACTCGCGGAGAACACACTGCACTCATAGCTGCTAGAGGGTATGCTCTCTACCTCTTTTTGCTGCACGACGGGGCACACGGGACGGCTCTGCTTACCCTTTACCCATTTCAGTGAGTGCTGACGACCACTGCTCTAGAGTCCCCCTACTGTGTACAATAGAAGGCGGCATGAACCGTGCCCAGTTGAACTACTGTACCTTAGTTATTCGTTGTTTATTTGCTTTATGTTGCAGTCTACGAGTAACTTTTTTAATTGGTTACTTTTCGACGCTTCATCAACTGCGACAAATAATTTACATCATTGAGTAGAGACCACAGAATTTCGTATTAATTAAAAAAATCGTGATAGAAATATTATATTTCCCTTTTGATTGCTAAGATAATCGGAGCAATTTCCTATAAATTAGAAAGAGAGTTTTACGTGAAAAAATAACCCTATATTACGTATTAGGCGTCAAAATAATGATAGAAAAGGTTTTATAGGCTACATCTATTTATTCTACATATTAAAGCTAAACACAACTTTGTAACACTGATAAAAAGACATTATTTGTATTATGTAACACCTGCTGCTTCTGTTTGTGGAGTGAAAGCATAGCAGAAGTGACAATATTATTTTCTTTCATTCTGTGCCTGTGGTCACTAACATTTAAATTATACTTTGAGAAAAACCTTTGGTACGTCAACAGATGCACAGGAACTCGGACACATTTCAACACAGCAGATGTAATTTCAGGGTAATTCAACATGAGAGCTCGTAATGCTTCAATCAAGTCAACTTTAACATTTGAAATGTTGGATAATTGTTTCAAACTATTTCTTTCAAAGTAAGAAACGCTACATTACAAGCAGTACTTTTTATATCCTTGAAGTAATTGTTTTAACTTTTTCTGAGAGTGCATTAACATTATCAACATTTATCTGCACAATATTTGCTGGGTTGAAATTCATTTAAATTTACAAACAATGAATATGGATCATGTAACTCGTATTTTTCAATTTTCTGAATCACCAGTTTACTGACATGCTTAAATAATTATTATATTTCTGTCTTTAAGTCCAAACTGAAATGGTTAATTAATTTGCCTATCGACTCTCCTACATTATTATAAAGTACTATATTCATTCTATATTTCAGGACATTATGCGAAAATTTACCTATCCCTCTCCACTGCTGACCATGAGTTTACTCACGCGCAAGTAAACAAACCCATATCTGTAGTGAAGGAACAGCAAACCTGTTTCATCGGGCAGCAAAGTTCGCTGTCTGATAATAAGCTATATTGTTATCGGATAAAATATTTCATTTAGGTTTACTTGCATCGTAGATATCATACTCGTATTTAGTTCATTGTCACGTTCTACTGCATTCGTAAAAGAAGAATTGAAAATATTTATTTACAAACACGACGAGAGCCGTCTAATATTAATTACTCCATTACACAATAGTGGCAGAAACAGCGAAATATTAATTTTTAGTACAAACACAATGACATTTTGAAAAAATAGAAATTTAATTATACGTTCAATTGGAAGTGAAATTCTATAAAATTAAATTTGTTGGTTATATTATTTTGACACCGAAGAGATAGTTGTTGTTTAATTACTTCTGAATTGATTTATGATTACGTTATGGCTTTTTTCATTCATTTTATGGAGACATTACAATTACCATTGCCTAATAAACGTCCATTAGCCTACCAAGTAGAAGACAATATTGCGAGCCATTAGCGAGAAGTTAAAGTGACAATAAAAAATCGATAATATTGCAGTAGTCGATGGCATTGGCTCATATGGAACATATCCCAGCAACTGTGAACACCTTCATAGGGCAACAAGTTTCGTTCCCTGGTGGTATGTTTTTTTTTTATTTACATGGTGTCTTATATTATACATACATACATACTTATATACAAACATACAGTCCACACCTGTGGAGTAACGGTCAGCGCGTCTGGCCGCGAAACCAGGTGGCCCGGGTTCGATTCCCGGTCGGGGCAAGTTACCTGGTTGAGGTTTTTTCCGGGGTTTTCCCTCAACCCAATACGAGCAAATGCTGGGTAACTTTCGGTGCTGGACCCCGGACTCATTTCACCGGCATTATCACCTTCATATCATTCAGACGCTAAATAACCTAGATGTTGATACAGCGTCGTAAAATAACTCAATAAAAAAATTACATACATACATACAGTCGGTCTCGGTAGTGTACTTGGTATAGCGCTGGCCTTCTATGCTCGAGGTTGCGGGTTCGATCTCGGCCGAGGTCGATGGCACTTAAGTGTGTTTCAATGCGACAGGCTCATGTCAGTAGATTTACTGGCATGTAAAAGAACTCCTGCGGGACAAAATTCCGGCACACCGGCAACGCTGATATAACCTCTGCAGTTGCGAGCGCCGTTAAATAAACCATACTTTAAAAACAATTATACATACATACATACATACATACATACATACATACATACATACATACACAGTCTATCTAGAAATAATGCATTAATTGCACTAAATATTTATCTTCATGTATGCAGGAATAGAAGTCCGTTACCTACTGTGTGCCTTGTTCTCGTTCATGATTTATTCTGTCTACATGCTGTAAGTCCAGCACTGCAGTATATGGAGTGCTGTAGTCATTTTCTGAACGTGTTATTTTCGGTAGAGTTCAGTCAGCAGCAAAACATGCAAGCAAAAAGAGGATTTGCACTCAACTACAGGTGCATTTGTATGCGATACTCGGGCGCACGTGGTTCTTTATTCAATAGCGATAACGCGCTTGCGAGGGGTTCCTATCTTAAAAGCTGGGGTGCTTTCGAACATGTGCCGTGAAATGTCATCTGTTGCAGAGCTGTGTGTGTGTGTGTGTGTGTGGCACCGCTGGGGACTCGCCAACTGTACACAACATCCAGGGTCACTGCCGTTTAAACATTTCCTTCGGCTATTGTGTTCGTTCCACTTTTTATATATATCGGACACTAGCTGCTGTAGCAACATTTATACTGCAGTCATTCTGTTCAGGACTTTTTGCCCTGTTTATTTTTCCGTCTCTTAACACTCATCTCCATTATTTCGATGTGGAATTCAGGACAATTGCACACAAGTAATAAGGTGAACGGTCACGTTCACTATCAGGTTGTGTTTCTTTATTGCGAACAATATTTCGAAATAATACTTCTTGCACTAATATCAATTATTTCACTAAAAATTTAATATCATTTAATTCAGCATGAAAAGTTGTATCATTATTACTACAAATGTGCAGTCCTGAGTTCGGTTTCACTGGTCAACAGTTATTTTGTTAAATGTACAATTTCTTCTGTTTCTTATGTATTTCATCTGCTGATTCCAAAAATGAAGTCAGAATCTTTCTACCACCCACCATTTTTTTTTTTGTAATTTTAGAAAAATTGATTTATTCTTATTACTATTGTACAGTCCTTAATATGCTAATGGAAAGAATATATATTATTATAATGTACCGAAGTACATATGATATTTCCATGCAGATATTCTGCGTCGTCATACGATGAAAGAGTAATGGAACGGAGAAAAATTCTCTCCGGCGCCGGGATTTTAACCCGGGTTTTCAGCTCTACGTGCTGACGCTTTATCCACTAAGCCACACCGGATTCCACCTCGGCGTCGGAAGAATCGTCTCAGAATATCTGCATGGAAATATCATATGTATAATTTCGAGGGAAAAATTGTTCCGGAGCCGGGTATCGAACCCGGGACCTTTGGTTTAACGTACCAACGCTCAGTGGTAGAGCGTTGGTACGTTAAACCAAAGGTCCCGGGTTCGATACCCGGCTCCGGAACAATTTTTCCCTCGAAATTATTCAAATCAACTTTACAGGGAGTTATACCTGAAAATCTTGATTTGAATATCATATGTACTTCGGTACATTATAATAATATATATATGATATGCGTAAATCACTTCGTGATTTAAGACGGCGCTTATTACGTCGGATCCCGGCCAACTAGTCACTCATCACGAGTGCACCTCAGCACATGTGTGGACGGTCCTAGGTTAATAGATATCTATGACGTAGTGCAGAGGGCGGCCACTAGAGGGAACCCAAGAGTTGGAACTTAAAACTGAGACGATTCTTCCGACGCCGGGGTGGAATCCGGTGTGGCTTAGTGGATAAAGCATCGGCACGTAGAGCTGAAAACCCGGGTTCAAATCCCGGCGCCGGAGAGAATTTTTCTCCGTTCCATTACTCTTTCATCGTATAATGGAAAGAAAGTATTTCAAATATATCATTTTATTGCTTAACAATTGATCCGTAACTTCAGATCATTGTTGCCTGAGAAGTCACAATTCATAAAAATAAATTTTATTCCTCATAAGACTGTGAGAGTTGGTATTAATTCTCAGTTCAGGTGGAACTTACATTCAGCCTGTTTTCTTTGTCCTAATTTTAAGTCCCTATGGCAAAAGTACCTTATAAAGTGAAACATACTGTACCTCAAAATATTGTGTAAATCACGAACAATTTTTTTTACATTTGGGATTAGTTAACTCTGAGAGCATAAGGCGAATATCACCCCACTAGTTAAAAGAGCTTACGAGTATTATTTTGATTGCAAAATAGATGAAGACAGGAACTGGGCCCCTGAAATCTGTTGTGCTCCATGCAGTGGCGGTTTCTCGGGGGAGGGAAGAGAGGAACGTCCTCCTCACATTTTTCTTCTTTTGAAAGTAAATACCAAATGAAATATAAGCCTTGAAATTCGAGGAAGATTAGATAATTTTTAAGTTCACAGCTATAAGAAAACCTCGGTTAATCGACTTTTAAACGACGCGCGCTCTTGTGAGAAAGATGCGAGATTGTTTGTGTGGAGGAAAGCAAATCCTTTCCTCCTTTACTGCAGTTCACACACATAGACAACAGCGCACTAGCGGCCAGAGAAAGAAGCAACGTTTTAAAGCAAGCGAATGAACAGTAAGGGAGGAGATCCTCCTCTGAATCAGCGCATAGGGGGGGGGGGGGAAATAGAAACCAACTTGTCTTGCAACAAACTCGCTACCGCTGCCATCTAACAATGCTGCATTCAACCAGACTATAACACATCTAGGAGGAGGCACAATAAAAACAGTTTTAACGTAAAGCTATGAAAGACACCATATAAACTTTTTTTAAATCATAAATCAAAATATATTATTCATTGCATTTTATATAAGCTATTATTCATGGTTTGAAACTTTCGAGGATATCTGAAAGTTGAAGTTAGATTTAGGCTATATAAAACAAAGAGGAAGTAGTTCTACGTTAGTATCGCAAATCTTTTTGGCCCCTGAATACACTTCCAATTCATTGTGTACTAGATAGGACATCAGCCCTGTTGTCAGTTTGTACAAATATATTTCAAATTGAAAGTACTCCAAACTACAAAATTTTTAACACAACAAAATAATCGGCCACCTGCTGCTTTGAGCAATAATGGTAGTATGACTTTACAAGAACTGACATTCTTCAAAAGCATGTGATACTGAATTTATAAAGTGTACATGTGGCAACACAGACCATATGAGTGGGTGCAATGTTCTCGCTTTCCTAACATTATTTCTCATTCCCACTTCCGTAAAACGGTTCTGGTTATATGTTAGTAGCTAGTCTCTACCAACACGTGTGATGCTGTAATGTGCGCTAAAAATGCTGCGAGTTTGTAAATTTCCTTGTAATTATTAATTTTTGCAGTTATCCACCTATGAATGGGGAAGTGAAAATATATTTGGACAATTAAGGAAACTCAGTTTACAAGAACAGATTATTGCTATACGAAAGAGAAGGCCAACCCTAACACTACCTGTTGTTACATGTATGCATGTAGGCTAACTTGTAGCATGTTTCTCTCAAGGTGTCATTTTGTGCTGTTAACTTCTTTCCTCCTCTTGAGAAATATGCAGGAGCCGCCACTGGCTCCATGTAATTCTATTAACTGGTTGGCATAAAAGGATTCCGTCATGCCTTTTCCAGTTGCAATGATACGTCGGGAACATAAGGATAATTCAACAGACTGTTACTTTCAAGGAACCACAGATCAGATGATTACAGAGACCTTTTCAGCGTGCTGATTCAGAACTATAACGTGATGGGGTGTAATATGTCTCTCAAAATAACTTCTTGGATTCCCATTTATTTTTCTTTCCTCAAAACCTTCGGGTAGTGAACAACGAATGTGAGTAGCGTTTTCATCAGGATTTTTCCGGAATGGAAAGGCGCTACCAGGAAAAATGGAGCCCAAATATTCTCGCAGACTACTGCTGGACACTCAAAAGAGATGTTTTTCCAAGCCAAGTATAACCTAAAATCTATTTCACACAAACTTAGATAAATAAATATGATTTTAGGTAAAATATTACAAGGTATCAATACTAGAAAAATGTGAATTGCATTTCATAAAGTTACTCAAAAACCCTGCGTAATAGAAATATTTTGAAAACATATTTGAAATCAGCTCGAAAAAATGCTATAAGAATCACCCATTCTTTACCTTTTAACAAAAACTATGTTTAATTTTGTTCACCAGTGTTTTCTGTAGGGTAGTAGAAATGTAAATCCTATGTGGAGATTAAGAGGAGGGCAGAAAATAGGAAATATTGGAGAATGCTGTGTTTGCAGTGAAAAACATGCCATTTGACAGAATACTAATATTACATATTATAAATACTTTTTTTCGTTGGAACTGTCGTATAATTGTTTCGTTATTTCCTTGTTTCGTCTGAAGTTGTGTCCTTTCGTCAAATTGACTAAACCATCGGGGCAATAAACCCATATTTCCCTCATGTATAAAATTTTTAGTCTGAACAGTGGGGAATTTATTTCTTCGTGTGGGCAGCACTCACCCATTTACAAGATCTGAAAAAAAAAAAAAAAAAAAAAAAAAAAAACAGATATACGATTTCCCAATTTGCAGATGACTATTTAATGAAAGAAAGCAAATAATATTGACTACAGGATCCGACTTTTATACAATAATGGAGGGGGGGGGGAGGGGAGTAACCTTCGCTTGAGCTTGGAAAATACGAATATCGAAGGGACCACTTAGACAATACTTTTTTACTTGATTACTTAACGACGCTGTATCAACTACTCGGTTATTTAGCGTCGAATGCGAAGTATGCATGGATACAGGAAGCACATTTTCGTATCAGGTGGACAAGAAATGTTTTGAAAATTAGCTTCTCAAGTATTAGACTTTGAACCTTTCTCGAGGAAATAAAATTTTCTTATACCTGTTATTCAACTACCATTGGACTAACGGATTGGCACTCTGAAAATATTTCCTTACTGAAATCTCAGTTTTCAAATTTTTTGGACTTGTGTCCTTTCTCTTTCGGAAGATTCAAATAAAGAACACGTAACACCATATTCGAGGAGGAGTCTGAACTCCAAATTACATTTCTGTTATTGTGGAACATGGTGTCTCGATCATCTTCCTTATCTCGGAACTAGTCCATTTTCAGAGACTCTTCCAGAAGAGTTATTCAGTATTTTCTGTTCACCTGTACTGGGAATGCTCTGTGCTGGTAAAACTGTGCAATTTTAAAGATGTTATTGCCTTTATCTACATCGCCATAATTTTATTACAATAAACGGCTTGTTCAAAGTGTGGAGGCATCACACAAAGAGTCTCTGTGGCTGCATGCGTGATGCAAGATGAACTGCGCTCAATTGAGCATCTGTCACAGCGCTTTTATTGTGGTGTGAAGCACTTGAGCGTTATAATAATTTGTGGCTCTCAGGGCAATTGCAGTGCATCTATCGCAACGTTTTTATTGCATTTTGTAAATATTGCAGCGGTTTAGATAGACAAGGGTGAAATGTAGCTCCGATACAACTAGGGATATTTTTTTTACAACTGCGGAAATCGACAATTTTCCAAACCATTGAATAATTATTACATTTCCGGATTCGTACGCTCCAGACAGTGAGCAATTTGAATTAGATTTTTTTTTTATTTCCTTTGTTGAGTTGATAACATGAGAGACTTGGAATAGTATATTCAAAAATATCTCGTTACTGAAGTTTCAAGCGGTCAAACACATGTAGGTCATAGGTTCGAGTAACATTCTTTTATTGATGTGAAAACTGACGATTTAATTATTGTCTGATTTGTACAAATAAGCACCGTATTTCTGTTCCCGAAATACACACAGTAAGAATTTTGGTGGACAAATTGGCTGGACGCCAAAATTCTTCAGGGTGTTTCTATTTGCCCTGACATCCTTTATCAACCGTAACGTTATTCTTTTCTGACATTTCGTCATTCGTAAATGGACATTACAATTGAATAAGGAATTATTACATTTAGGATTGGTCAAAGTTGAGACACTTTCCAAATGACTCCTTTCATAAGAATTTTATTACTACGTATTTTAGTTTTCTCATCTTCGTTGCGTCTGTGATAGACGCTGCAATTCAGAAATCGATATTGAATAATATTGGTAATATTTGATGAATTTTCTATGATGACGCGTAACATAAGAATTTCATTACTTTATACTTAAGAAGAAGAAGAAGAAGAAGAAGAAGAAGAAGAAGAAACAAAAACAAAACCTATAGGGCCATATTCATAGACATTCTTAGCGCGGGCTTCCGGTGGATGATCAGCGAACTAACATTTTTCGTATTCATAAACCAGTGTTAGCGATATGATATGATATGAATCCTGTACAAGTAATCAGTCGATAGCCGGGACTAGTTTAGCACGCTCGTAGCGCGGGCTAGCGAAATGTTTATGAATAGGACCCATAAAGACTAAAGATATTTAATAAAAATATAAAAATGTTATAATGATAGACCCAGAATTAAAGCTAATAATATCCCATTCAATAAAATAAATTATATCATTAATAATATTTTCACTTCACTTTGCGTTCATAAATAGACGTTGCTGTTGGAAAAGTAATATTGAATAAGGAATTAAATTTAACACTCGTCATAGTTGATGCATTTTCCATAATGACGAGTTATACAAGACTTTTTTTTTACTTTCTCTTTCTGCTTTCTCTTGCGTATTCGTTACCCAACAAAGCGATTCGTGCTTCGATTCCCGGAGGAGATTTATTTCTGTCTGTCGAATTCGATGTTTGTACTTTGTTATGTGCTGTCCTGTGTTGTCTCAGCGGTGCTCTGTACTACGCTGATTACATAACGGAGGAGGTTCGCAATGTGTTCCTGTCAAATGTTGGTCCTTAACTATATACTCATCCTGCACCACATTGAGGTTTAACTCTGTAAAAAGAAGGTTGAACGGAAGGAAAATGAAAAAAATATATACATATTATAGTCTAGGTTATACAGAGTGTTTCAAAAGTGATGGTAAGAAATTTAAGGGTGAGAAGTAAAAGCGAAGGGGAGCAAAAACAGGCCCAGGTAATGTCATTTTGGGTGCTGGCTGGGGCCCGCTGAATAATAACAACTAATTCCAACAAAAGCTGTGATAATTTTATTAAATTTATCAATCACAAAAAAGTAAAATTCATAATTTTGGTTGCAACACCATAGAAATATGAGTGAACTTACCAAATGAAACTTTTCTGTTTGAACGACGGTGAAGTTTGTTGATAAACAAGGTACAGTACAGTATGGACATATTAACTGAAACACTTTACAGCACATGTTGAAAATGCTAACCATGCACTTGAGTGCATCTGTCTAGTCTTCTCGGCAAAGAACCGCGAAGGGCTTGAGCAATCCTGGGTCATTCTTCATTTGTTGAAAGGCATCTACAGGGACATCATTTTATTTTTACTAACATTTTTAATATTAACCTGTCTATACCTTTAGAGAACCGGAAACACCGCTTGCTCCCCCCTCCAAGACTGGAGTTCGATGATACTGGCGTAAAACACAAATCACTCTACTAGGTATAGGATGGAAGAAAAGTAGTTCTTCCAGTTACGTAAACTAGGAAATATCGCGATTTTGAGTTTGATAATTTTCATTAGGTTTTTCTTTAATCAAAGTACAGTACTGTATTAAGAATAAGTGTTTTTACTCACGAAGTGAGTTGTCCATGCGAACGTATTCATTATGCAGTGTATACTGTCTACAGCACATTAGCGTACAATATAGAGAAAGAAGTTAAATTGAAAAATAATCATAATATGAATATTTAAACACAATTTTGAAAATGGTGGCCGTTTATTTCGATACAGGCTTCAGTTCTTTTGTGCATATTATCGCACTATAGGCTATTGCATCTAATTCCAATTGCCAGTTTCGTCCTTCATACTAGTAACTCATGTTGAAATAATTCTGTACCTACTCTACGTATTGTGAATTCAATCTTCACTTCTGCCCGACCCGAAAATATAAAATTACTCAGACATGCTATCTACTGTCCGTCCAAGTGGTTATGCCGCAGGATTGTAGAAAGGGAGAAATCATGTGACAGTTAATTACTTAACGAGGCCCTTTTATTTAAGTTAAATTAAACAGCTGTATAATATTACGTAAACGTCCAATTCCTAAGAGAAATTAATGTTTTCAGAAAAGAGCTAAGACAGCCCAGCTTTTACAGAGGGGCGAGCAGAAGCAGGTGGGGGAAATCGGGATGCGACGTAGGCAAACGACAGTACCTGTGCGAAAATATGATTCAATATTGAAAGCTCTTTCGTCACTGGAAATCGCGAACATATTTCTGGAACGTACTATACTCAGTAACTCAGTACTGCTTACTATCTGCGGTCTTGGTTATGTGTGGAGTTGGAACTTCCTTAGTAGAAGGGGTGGGAGTGAAGCACATTCAAAAACTCAGGTACAATGAAAATTGAAGTAAAAATAAAATGATGTCCCTGTACAATCCGATGCTGCAGTTTTTCAAGTATGATGATGTCTGTTGTGTAAACCAGGCTTTTTTTTTTACATAACTCCATATACGAAAATCCAAAGAATTTAAATCTGGTGATCTAGGTACAGGTTCTCCTCTATGTATCCACCGTTCAACATATAATCTGTTTAGATATCGTCTCACATTATTTTGGAAGGAAATGGGATGGGGAGATGCAACATACATGAGTCATTCCACGTCAAATCGCACAGCAATAAAACACGACCTTCTCGGAAATGGTTGAATTTTTTTTCATGAATTCCAGACATCAAATAAGGAGACCCGTATTTTTTTATTTTCACAATTATTAATTATTTGTGTAGTTATGAATATTTGAAGTTACGCAAATTATGCGCGCACTGTTGCATAAACTCGCTTGGAACTCTGTGTCTACATATAATTGAGATTTGCGGTTTGGCGCATTTGAAAGACGAAATACAACACTTTTTATTACTTTAGGCCTATCACAAATAAATTTAAAATTTGGCCTATTTTTTTAATCATTTATTTTTCAAAGCAAAATTACTATATTAAATAGCCAAGTTAAAAATCTGAAAAAATATAGACTTGTTCGCTGATGTATTATCTGTAAACTACTGCATTTATAAATATGGGATCGGCACCCATACATTTGTAACAATTTATTTTCCGGAGGCATGCACGCGCTCGCGATGCCCAGCTAATGAACTGCTTGCAGCCATAGGCTAGAAGGCTGCCCGTGGAAATTTCCCGTTGCATCTGATGTCACCATACTAATCATCAAATGATTAATACCTTAGGGAACAGTAAATATCTTATCTAAAATTATTTTATTATTGTCAGCTCAGGGGAAAGCCCTTCACAGTTTATGCTGTGTTTGATGATAGTAAGACTGGATAAGGCAGTAATCTTTATGGCAGTAAACAGATGTCACGAGAGAAAAATAATCAGTTTGGGTTTGAATTTCGCGCAGTGACGTGACTTCTATGCAACATGAGTGATGGTAAAGATCGCGTAATATATAACAAGTGTTTAAATCCATTTACCTTCCTAATCACGCTTTTAAAAAGAAAAGTACACTAAGACGCGTAAGTCGCGAATTATTGATAAAGCTCAATTTAAAGGAGTCTTTGAGTGTGCAAATATGTGATTTGTTCCGTAAAAATCAATCAATTTCCGCATAGGTCAGGTGAAATTATATGTGAGGCCGGTAGTTCTTGTGATATTAATAAACATGAATCAAATGAAAGTGCGGACAGAGAAAGTGATTATCCCAGTATTTCTTCTAGCAGTTCTACGGATACAGTGCTAGAAATCAGTAATATTGAGGAATTAAACAAGAGTTTGATGTCAATAGAATCCCCTATCAAGAAAAGAAAGATACAACAAAACGATATCCCCGTGAAAAGTTACAAAAGTAAAAGGCTCCCTAGCATGTTAAGTTTTTCATGTAGAAGATGCATCATCATCCATTCAAAAGTCAGCCATATTTTATTTTTGACGGAATGCAAAGAAAGTACAACCTCAAAATTACATAGTTATTGCAGACTTTTCTGAAAATTATTCATTTGTAATACAAGATTCAATACAAGGTGTGCATTGGAACATATGCCAAGCCACAATACAGTATAATTTTAATTTTACTTCCTACTTTATTTTATTTTATTTTATATTCTCTTATAGGCCTATTAATATTATATCTGAACTGTGACCGAACGCGAGCGCTGCTCATTCGGTCTCAAATTTTGTTAATACTACTGCATCTCCTTTTTTATATTGATTGCATTATTTTATTTCTATTTCTCTTATTTGTAATTATATTCTTTATTCTGTATATTTAAATAAATAAATAAATGAATAAATAAATAAATAAATAAATAAATAAATAAATAAATAAATAAATAAATAAATAAATAAATAAATAAATAAATAAATCCTTTCGTAGTATATTTCAAAGGAGATACAGAAATTCGTTACAAAAGTAATGTCATCTCAGAAACCATGAAACATGACACCGATCCCTTTCACGTTTTTCAATCCGAAGCAATCAATTTCTTAAAGCAAGAATTCAACGATATGAAAAAAAAATCATCTACTTTTCCAATGGATCAAGTTCACAATACAAAAAAAAAAAAATTAAAATAATTGCTTACATGAAGACGATTATAGAATTAGTGCTGAATGACACTTCTTTGCAATGTCGCATGGTAAAGGTCCATGTGTTGGCATTGGAGATACTGTTAAAAGACTTGCCACGAGAGTTAGCCTATACAAGATCCTATAACAACACAAAAAAAACTGTTTGATTAGTCACAAAAAACATTTCTAACGTGTCATTTATATTTTGTCCATTCAATAAGCACAAAAACCACACTGAAAATTTGCAGGCCAGATATCATAATCTGAAACCAATAACTGGTACATTAAAATTATATTCTTTCATACCGTTGTCAAAAACTGAAGATTTAGTAAAACAATTTTCTTTCAAGAAATAAGGTAGGCGAATGAAAATTTAAAGTGTGAATGAAAGAAACATTTGAAAAGCATAATGTACAATTATTTGAAGATATCATAATAAGTAAATTAGCAGTGTTTCCTCGAGTAACTTGATCCGTACTGGGTGTAATGTTGCAACGTTCAGTCAAATATCCAGCGCCGATAAACCTCTTAGCGCGCTTTAACGCTTCCCGTCCACTGCTGCTGCGCCGACCGCTACACATTCTGTCATAAGTAATTAAATTTCCATTAAACTATTGGAGATCCCATTCTGATTTTTTCTGGAATTATTAAGAATACTTCAGTGCACCTAGTAGGCATTTTTTTAGATTTTTAATAGGGCTATTTCACATTGATGTATATGTTTTAAAAATTGAATTATAAAAAAATACTTGAAATAATTATATTAAAATTAGTTAGTAAACATTTAATAAAAACAGTACTTCAAGCTTTTAAATTAATTTTTCAAAAAAATTTTAACATCAATATCGTCAGAAATATGACGCTTTAAATGTTGCATTGTGCGACAATTTTAACGAATTTTAACATGTATTATTTTAAAAACATGTGGACTTAGGAGGAAATAAAAATACACTTGTTGGTTTATGAGACCCATAGAGTTGGTAAAAAAAAATATAAACGCAATCAGAAATATGAAGGTCAAAATTTGTATAATTTTGTGCGATTTGACATGGAATGACTCACATACGAAGCCTGAATGTTGCCGCTTTACCGTATCTAATCCCCATTTCAGTTTGGTTGATAGGCTTTCCCCTCTACTCACACTCTTTACAATCCGTGAAGGGGAAGATAGTACTGTCCATCTTACTAACGTTCGACTAATTGACTTTGAACATAGTGAAAATTCCTATTATTGAAAATATTTACCGGTAATCTATATTTCGAAAATCTATAGTAAGCGTTTATATTTCATTTTATTGTTGTTTATATCAACTGGCACGTTAAAAACTACTGAGAACAGAAGATAAATGTTTTCTCCACCGCTAGTTGCTACTCTACAGCATACACAATGGGACATCTTCACTGCGTCACTCCCCCCTGACTTCATAATGCAAACTAACATTCCTTAATTTAATTATTAGTTGAAAATATTGTAAAAACAACACTAAAATATACTGAAACATGTAATTGTCAAACATCTGTGTTACTGTATTTTATATTCACTTATGTACTTTATTTAATATATTATTTGCTACTGTGTACAGCTTGGGGGTGCAGGTATAAGAAGTAACAACTGCCGGTCTGTTCCTGACGGACTCAGGGCAAGTAGAAGGGGAAAGAAATGCCTTCGCATCCTCTCAACTTGTATGAAATGTCGTTTAGACGTTCGGTTTACCGGCGCCCCCCGCCCCTCCAAAAAAATATTATCTCGTAAATGGTTAATTTGCGGACCGATGTTTACTGGAACTTTTTTGCTTCTCTTTGTTTTTATTCCTCATCCATAGATTTTTTATCATCGCTTTTGAAACACTCTGTATAAGTTTTTGTTCAAATTGCTGTTGTATGTTACGTCAGGCTATAGCCTAAATGTCTGAAATGAATGAAACATATATTGTGCATAATGATATCGGACGTGATGGCATGGAATATTTAACTTGCGTGTTAAGTAGCCTATGTTTTCTGTTTAAAAGAATTCTCATCCTGACATTTTGTAGAACGTTCGCGGATTCAAATTCTGCATGTGAATCCCAAACGCATCTTCTGCTTGTTAGACAATAACTCATGTCTAAACGCCATGAAAGATGACTATCTGATACCAAGGAATGCAATCTTCTCATCTCCCACCACGGGAATCTATGCCATTCTATCTCTGTATACATTGAATCTTGGGTTCGAATGTTAGTGTAAATATTGTCTCTCATTGTAAACATATAGATTGGATCTCTTGTTTCTGTCTACAAAATGTTTTTGTTTAAATGTCTCGCCTACGTGTATGTATTTCACCACTTCTGAAATCCTTGCGGAGTAGTACAGTTCCGTGATCGCCAAACTGTGGATCGCAAGCTGCCTGTGACTCGAGAAGACATTTTTGATAGCTGGTATGGCAGTACGTTCCCTTCAGAAGAGATTTACATTACAATATCGCGTTGCAGCACTATAAATTTAGTTGCTGACATCCACAGAGTGTTCGTTATCGTGATTTGTATTTACATTATTGCTCGTTTAATGTCGTTTACAAAGTGTAGACACACTTCTGTCATTTTTCCTCCCTTTTTTCAATCTGTCACTAAACTCTAATGCTAATTCTGCGACTATTCTCGATATTGAATACCTGTAAAATTTACCTCGACAGTTATTTTCAGTCAAATTTTTCCTCCCTTCTTTTCAATCAGTCTCTAAACTCTAATGCTAATTCTGCGACCATTTTCGATATTGAATACCCGTAAAATTTACCTCGACAGTTATTTTCAGCCAAATTTTTCTCCCTTCTTTTCAATCTGTCCCTAAACTTTAATGCTAATTCTGGGACCATTGTCGATATTGAATACCTGTAAAATTTACCTCAACAGTTATTTACAGCCAAATTTTTCTCCCTTCCTTTCAATTTGTCCCTAAACTCTAATGCTAATTCTGCGACCATTCTCGATATTGAATACCAGTAAAATTTACCTCGACAGTTATTTTCCGCCAAATTTTTCCTCCCTTCTTTTCAACCTGTCCCTAAACTCCAGCGGTAATTCTACGAACCATTCTCGGTATAGAATACCTGTAAAATTTACCTCGACAGTTATTTTCCGCCAAATTTTTCCTCCCTTCTTTTCAACCTGTCCCTAAACTCCAGCGGTAATTCTACGAACCATTCTCGGTATAGAATACCTGTAAAATTTACCTCGACAGTTATTTTCCGCCAAATTTTTCCTCCCTTCTTTTCAACCTGCCCCTAAATTCCAGCGGTAATTCTGTGAACCATTCTCGGCACATTGATTAAATATGTATGAATATGCAACCAATTAGGTGAAAAATAATGAATTCATCACTCAGTTTGGAGGAAAACACTACTATCTATGTCATTTGCATGTCATTGATTCGTGTTCAGTGCCTGTGAGGTTTTTCCTTTTCATTAAGTTTTCTCTCCCCTTCCCCGGCCTTTTTCTCTTCATATTCTCCAAGGGAAATGTTGGAATAGTGCTTTAAACAGGTCATAAAGGCTCTCTCCAAGGCGTTTCCATTTAGCCACCTGAAATGAAGCTCATCGCGGACATCAGGGCGGGAGGGGATATAAGGATTCTGTTCAGCGGAGTTCTAAGCGTTATGAATGATGTAGACACGTGCATTCCATCTTAAGAGACACTTGAAGCGAAGGGATGAATTATTCTAGCTTCACGTTCTTATTATGCCCCAGTTCATTACCTTGAGCCGTGTGTTCATATCTCAGGAGAGGTATTTGTTCAAATTGGTGCTTTCGTTTCTTGTTCCTTGCTGTTGTTACAATATAAATAATACCTTACTTACCTCCTTGCATCACTTAATGTATTACCTTCCTTAAGAGTGCTTCGGTATGCACTTCTATTCTCTATCCATACAAAAGCGATTTGAGTTGTTATTTAGGAGAGAGATGATTCTTTATTTCTCTGGTATAAAAAGGTGTTAAAATTATGAACAGATCAGCGTTTTTATGGTGACTATTACACTTTTACCACGTCACACTACTTTTGACCAATAAAACGGTACGAAAGGACGTCTTTCAACCAATCATGGCTGCTTATCGCACAATTTTATCGCGTTCCTAGCATTTGTTTAATTTTATCACGTCCCTAGCATTTGTTTATTTTTATAACTACCCTAGCATTTGTTTCTTTGTTTGCCAACATTTCAAACTGCACTGGTCTGGACGTCAAAAAAGAGAAAATTACAAACCACTCGAGTCGATGCACAGAACTTTTAAATATGACTCACATTGGCATTCAAGAACAAGAATTAATAAAGATCACTGGTCATATATGAAGAGCACCATTCGGAAATCCTGAATAAGGTGAGGGATACACCATGTACACCAACGAGTTCACTTCTTTTACGCACACGTCCAATATAACATCAACTGAACCACCAACCACTAAAACATTCAAATTTGAAAATTGTACTTTCATTAATTGTTTCTTTTAAAATTATTCATGTCTATTTTTTATTTCATCATCATTAATTAAAACGTTTCTTGTTTATTTCATCATCCCTAATTAAAACTTTTCTAACACTTGTTTATATTATTTAGGTTATGTTTGTTATAGCTTCTGCTATGTGATATTATGGATAGTCACGTATCAGAGATTGTTTAATACTAAGATTTATTGAAAATCATCTGTCAAGTGACGTTGATTACTGGGATCCGGATGATTGAAGTGGAATGCAAATGTTTTAATAAAAATGAAAATGAATTAACAAAGCCTTCTTGACTAGTAACCGTCCACAGAGTTCAATGAAGATTCCATAGTTGGCACAACTGATAACAAGAAAACATAATTATAAAACACTACTGCCATCTAGCGTAATGTTGAGGTGGTGCAATAATACATTTGAAGACAGTCGTATTTTCGTAAGCCAATTAATATTTTATTGTATTGGAGTACTTTGTTACTTCTAATCTTTATATACTTTCTTCTAGTCGTGTAATAGTCAATTAAATCCCACTCGAGTTTTGATTTTCTCTAGATAAATCAAAACCTCTAGTGAGATTACTGTTGATAATTTTCTTATATTTCGCATGTCATTTTTTAGGTATCATTGTTTGGTGTTGAATAAAGTATCAAATTTTCGCGATAATTAATCAATAAGATAAGTTAATTGTATGTCGTCGTATAATAACCCAACATATCTTCTCCACCAAATTTGTTTGGACGCGAAAATAAATGTAAACACATTCCCAACACGGTGGAAGTGAAGTAGCCTTGCAGATTTACAGAGCGAATAGCTCATGTTGTATGTAACAAAAAAACTATAATATTATATTGCTGGAAAGTTCATAGTTTTTTTTTTTCAGAAAAAAAAATGTTTTATTTTTCCCAAATGTTTAACAGCCTCTTATTCGGTAACTTTTGCGAGTAGGATCGTGATTTTTGTCCATATCGATAGGAAAACGAATAAAGAATAATTTATCCCTCTGGCGCATTTCAATAGTGTGGACAGTTTTCGTGTAAATTTCATTTTAAAAATCTCTAAATTCAAACCATAGCACGGTGCGAGTTTGTGCAACGCAGCGCCAGAGAACAGCTCGTCTAGCGAAACAAGCCGAGTTTGTTGACCTCTTACATCTACGTATATTACGAGAAGAGTGTGTTAGCGTCGATGTTGCTGGACTGCTGAAACTCATTACCGAGTGGAAGTATGCAAAGTATATTGTTTTTAAGATATTGATATTTACTATCTCTTGCTCTCGATCACTAAATTAGTATGAATTGATAACAAAACTAACATAATCCAATTTAAATCCTGCCCAAATTCAACCTCGCAAATTTCAAGCACAATAATTAACAACAGGTCCCTAATAGAATCAACAACAACAAATTTCTTGGTTACAAATCGATATGTTAAATTGGAAAAATCATACTAAATAAATTACCTCCAAACCAAATTCAGCATGTTTTGATATTAGATCTATGCAAGAGTCGGTCTCGGTAGCGTAGTTGGTATAGCGCCGGCCTTCTATGCTCGAGGTTGCGGGTTCGATCTCGGCCCAGATCGATGGCATTTAAGTGTGTTTAAATGCGACATTAGATTTACTGGTTGAAGCAGTAATTAGGAGAGGGAGAGACCGATTTATTAGCGAAGTGATATCTCCATATTTTTATTACATGTATTCGCGGGGATGTTCTGGCGACTTCGTTAGAATTAGCTTCCCACACAGGTGTTTCGTCACTTGTCAGCATCGGACAGATTTAGGGCCACCTTGAGCGGGGTTTCGTATAGACTCGATGAAGCATAAAAGCCGGAGTCGGACTAGACCCGTGGGAAAGATACTGCCAAGCTTGGGTTTTCCAAAGAACGGGTATTCTTGTGAGATATACAAATAATTAGATGTTATGGGAAATCCAAAGTTTAAATTTAGAGATGACATATTTCGCGCCCAATAAGAAGAGATCTTGGTCCAGCTTATGAGGTCACTTTGGACCAATAGGGAATAGATTTTAGGCCAGTTAGTGACGTAGTTTTTAACCAATAGGATAGTTAGTTTTAGCGTAGGATAGGTTTTTATAAATAAGGGTGACGGGGAGCGGAGATAACGACTACTATTCCGCTTCGGAGCGGAGATCATCAACACAACTTTACATCGTGTCGGCGGCCCTACATACAGGGCAGAATAACTACTTCGTTTGGTGTCGACAGGACTACTATTTCGCTTCGTGTCATAGTGTACTGGACAGAGTATTGAATTTGTAGTATCGGATAGAGCTTATTCAGAGCCGCCATAAAGTCGATACAGAAGTGCGACCAACGATTGAATTATATGTCAGCCGGAAATACATATTCTAGGGTTTACCAAGTGGATACGACAATAAACTTATAGTTTTGAAGTTTACGCTGCCTTTTATTTAAGTAGCCGGCTTGGTATTATTCCCGACATCAACCTACACCACAACCGTACCTCGGCTACCCTGAGTGAATCTCACGCAACATCGAGACACACCACCCACAAATGGCGCCCAACGTGGGGCCCCAATAACCACTCACCCTCAAATGGCGTCCAACGTGGGACCTCAATAACGACACCCACCCACATGGTATGTAAAAGAACTCCTACGGGACAAAATTCCGGCACACCGGCGACGCTGATGTAACCTCTGCAGTTGCAAGCGTCGTTAAATAAACCATAATAATATAAAATCTATGCAAGAGACAGTAAATATCAATGTCTTTAAAACAATATTTTACATACTTCCACTCGGTAATGAGTTTTGGATTAATATTCTAGGGAAAATCTACAGATAGTAACAGTGTATTCCTACTACAAAAAAGAGTAATTACAATAATAGTAGGTACCAAATCTAGGCAATCATGTAGAACTGTTTTCAAGAAACTACAAATAATGCCCATGGCTTGTCAGTATATTTTTTCATCAATAAATTTCCCCGTATGTAATCGTGAAAACTTTGTAACTAATTCAACAGTTCATAACATAAATACTTGTAAAAATGACTTCCACAATCCATCGGCAGATGTATCGTACTATTGAAAACGAGTGCGTTATATAGTAGTAAAATTTTTTATCCATGACCATAACGAAAAGCATGTCTTTACTAAATACTTTTGCGTTTGTAAAGTAGGCTTTTATTCAACATTACTATATTCCACTAGTGAGATAAAGACTTTACCTCACAGTTTGAACTTTATCTCACAGTTTATTAGTATTTTCCTAGTACCGGGCACACGCGTATACTTTTCCATTGAACTATTCTATTACTCAAGAAGTTAATATATTAGTTACTAGATGTCACTACCTCTATTTCTTTATTACCTTCTCTTTTCTCTATCTACTACGTCGTAATTTGTGAATTGTATACATATCTAATATGTATTTTTTTTTTAATTTGTAATAATTTACCTTTTGGGAGGCGAGTAGACTCGAACCTGCGAAGTTGGGTTTATAGGATGTAGGATTTCATAACAACACACGTTAGTCAACTGAGCTAAACAGAGACGATAATAAATTACGTTTTAATATGCGTCTTAAGTTTACAGAAGTAAAATGTGATATTATTTTAATCACATTAGTCCCGTGAACACTTCTAAATAATCCCTGAAACTTCAAAAAGACGAAAATACACGTTTAAAATGGAAAAAATATATATATTAAAATTACATAATGAATTATAATTTGTTATTTATCCAACGCCTTAGATACCATTCTTCACTAATCATGGCCTCCTACCTAGTACACGTATCGATTCTAAAATCCATGCCATGATATGTGATTATATGAGGACTTATTTTGAACATATTTTCTTTTATAAAACAGAATTTTTCGTTATGGTCATGGATAAAATTATGTATGGTACTTGTGAGCGTGATCTTTATTGCGCTCGTGTAATTTAAGCACTCGGCTGACGCCTCGTGCTTAAATCTTTCCACTCACGCAATAAAGATGCACTTACCTCACAAGTACCATAAATAACTATTAATACCGTCCCTATGGATATAAAAAATAAAACTCAAATGTACGGTTATTTAGGGCCAAATTAAAGAAATATTTAACTTCTCACGCCTTCTGTTCTGTAGGTGAAATTTATGACATTCAACAATCCTGAATGAATATTTTTCTCTTGTATTAAGTATCGATACTAACCCCTTGTGTTGTACAAGCAGGCCTATATTGTAAACTCTTCTGTATATATAGCCTACGTATTTCAACTAGACTGTGACTATAATGAAGAATTTGTACTGCTATTAAGATTTCTTTGACTTGTTTCATAATCTAGCTGTACGAATATCATGGAATGTAAATATAATATAATATAATATAATATAATATATGATATGATATATGATATGATATATGATATGATATGATATGATATGATATATATGATATGATATGATATGATATGATATGATATATGATATGATATGATATGATATGATATGATATGATATGATATGATATGATATGATATGATATGATATGATACGATACAATGTAATGTAATGTAATGTAATATAATTATAATATAATATAATATGTTTTCTCTTTATGCATCGTAGCCTGTAATGAAGAAGGAAAAAAAAAAGAGATCTAACAAACGATGATGAATATTTTTCAATGAAACTGCAGCAAGTAATTGGGACATGTAATTGATAAACATTTTGTTCAAGAAGAAGAGGGGATGGTAATGTTGGTGGTAGTGGTGGTATTCTGGAGTTTATATCTTGAAATGCGGAATAATGAAGTTTGATGCACTCTTCCGTATCTGTTGAAGTCGTGAGTGCGTCCGTCCGCGAACTACCTGTGTAGTCATATAGCAGTGTACAGCCAGGAGATGTTGTGAGATGCTGTTCTATTTTCGAACTGCCTGGGGTCGTACAGTCACTTCGAAATGTCTTCTACCGAATAAGAAACTCTATCATAGAAATATTACTTTGATCAACACAAAATCTATTTTGACATAAAAATATAAAAACAAATATTTCAATCCTACGTTTTGTAGTCAGAATATGAACTTGGCATTTGTTGGTTTGTTATATCGATATCAATAATTCTCTTTCTTGATTCCGTACTCTAACGGATAAATTTTTTTAGAATGTTTTCGACGTCGAAAGATTTGTGCAGAGTAAATATTTGCCCAATACGACGATGATAATTTGATTTTTGCCGAGTGTTTATTTTTAAAACTTGAAGCTGTATAAAGTACTTCCTATGTGTACATAAGCAGTAATTTTCTTATAAACCCAAGGCATTCAGAAAAAGAAGCTATAGAAGCTACGTGTAGAAAGCCAGCACTTATCACTTCTATTAGTACTCGTTGACGGATTTCTTCCTATTTTTATTTAAATGTTGAGAGAAGGTACTTTAAACAAGACTAAGTGTCTTCAGGCCTTTGTATTGGAGAGTTTTCCAATTGAGTAAAGTAGCCCACACATTCTACTTTAAGGTTATAAATTAAAAATGTAGTCTGATCTATTATTTTCGCTTGATGTTTAAGGTTGGAGGTATCTGCGGTAAGTTGAAAGTATGGAGTAAACTGTTTGTGTGCCTTAGGACAGGAATCAAACATTAAAACTAGCTAATGAAGTTGGTGACCTTAAATTGCGAGATTTTAATTAAACGCATACTAAGTTACAGAGTTTGAAAATCAAATTTTAAACTTCGTTCATTATAGCCGTAGACTATCACCAGTTATATATTGTGAGAGATCGTGCGTATTTGCTTGCTTTCCGCACAAAACCAATTCGCGGTAAGTGTGAAATACCACATTCAGTATTCCCAACGTAACACACATAACAATTTCCCTATTCTTACCGCTTAAGCGTCATATTCATTTTACTGCTTTAGGCTTTTAACATATTATTTTTAAAGACGTTCAATATAGTACCACTGCAATTTCACCTAAATTGCACTGTTAATTATTGTTTTTAAATATTTTGCATGACAAAAGCAACATTGGTATTAGGATTCACAAAACTGCAACCACAGTCTCCAGTGCATCGACTTCCTGCCAGACGGAGGGTTTATCAAATGCTGCCATCTATAGTGCTAATGCTTCAACTTCGACGGAAACTGGAAAATCAATATTCATGCAAAAAAGTTTCACAATAGAAAAAACTGGTTGTGGTGCTCCAGTGACTCTGAATAACTGCACAAATGTGACAATTAATTTTAATGTGCAGAAATGAATAATTTTGTTATAATTTCAATGTGCAGAAATAAATAATTTTCTTAAAGTATTAAAATGAAAAATAAATCATTACATAACCTTACCGTTTAGTTTAAGTTCGCATTTATAGACTGGGGGAAAAAAAAGACAGACGTATATCACGGCCTGCTGGAGTATAGTAAACACAGAAAACATTTTATAGGAACAATGTTGAAGATAGATATATTTGTTTTCCAAAGTTGCCGTCATTGAACAGAAACCAAGATGGAGATTTCATTGCAACTAATTAGAAATTCCTCTTTCAGGTATGTAATAAACGATCTTCGCACAAAATAATGTACGATACACGAGCGGTATGTTTGTTTTCTTGTTCTCGGAAATTAAAAAAGCTCAACTACGTTTCGCTTTTTCAATCTTTTCCTCGAACATGAAAACGTCAACATACCGCTCTTGTAACGCATATTACTATTTTAGAAGAACTACTTTCCATTAGACACGATAGATCTCCAACCGCTCGGTAAAGAGGTACAGAAGTGTTACATTATAATCGCTTATAACTGTTGAAGAAATAAACATAGCGAAACGAAAATTAGACCACTGTGTAGACAAAAGAGTCCTGTTATTGCACGAAATCGAGGGCTGGGCTTACACGTAGGCATTAGAGATGAATAAAAGTAACTGCCGTTCTCTCTCGCCATGTTCGTTCCATTTGCCTTTCGAGTCTCGTCTCGTAACTCATGTGCGCTTCGAGTCTCGCTCGTCATTCTCGAAATAGGATTTGTTCGGCGTGGAACGATTTCGTAACTTTGAATAATATAAATCATTAAAATAAATAAGATTATACATGTTTAATTGAGACAAAAAGATAAAACAGAACAGTATCATAGTTATCAAAATGTTCTGGTTCTATTATACAGTATATTACCTATGGTTATATAAATAAAAAGAAACAATTCTGAAAAAAAAAATTGCATTTATAATAAACATAAAACATAACGTTAAATAAAGCTGAGATTGTACACTTCATCTCAAACATACGAAGAGAAAATGTCTAGCCTTTTAATAAGGCTTTTGTAATTAAATAAAGATTGGGGAACGGATTATTATAACGGATTATTAGTAGAGATGATGTTTCAAATAGAATACTTGATTGTTTATACATATTATATAACAGTTGCCAAAGTGGATAAAAGTTCATTCAGGTATAAACAACTGTGGCGATTCAAGACTGCTTGACGTTCGAGAGTTGATCACTCCCGAAGTCCCGATGTCTTGAAACACTTGCAAGCAGTCTTTACGTCAACGACGCGACGTATAGAACATTGTTGTGCGGGTTTTCGGCTTTTCGGCCGCTGTTAGTCTTGTTTTCTCGATCGTTGTTCAACTCTAGTAGGCATGCTTCGGTTCATTGTGCACACTATAAAGCATGCGATGATTGTCGAAGTCCGACACATAATGTGGGCAGCATTCCTGGACCCGACGCCGACAGGTGGGCCATTCTGCCTCAGCCCCTGAGAGAGTCAGGTCTTATTTCGCAGACGAGTATCCTGATAAGCCCCAGGGGCCCGATGTCCTCAAGCTCTTCCTGAATCAGCATCGTGAAGTGGGTTATCCTGTTTGAGGCCTGATAGAGCTAGGTTCCGTCCACCCCAAGCTCTTCTTACTGTATATCAGTATCGGAAATCCGTACTATCCCCAAGACTTCACCCCAACCCATTTTTACCATTGCAGATGTTAGATAAAATAAGAGGAAGATGGAGAGTGCTATTGGAATGGTAAATGGAAATGAAAGTACTCCGAGAAAAACCTTCTACAGCTTCTGCTTTGTCTATCACAAATTCCATCGGAATCTGGCCAGGAATCGAAGGCGAGGCTCCTTGTTGGAAGACTTGAGCCACAGACGTGACGAATCTGATCGGACTCTCAAGGTCGACGAGATGGGTATGGCGTTCGGGCGGTCATTTTAACCCTTAAATTGACACTGTATCCTATAGGATACAACAGGTTAACATGCTATATGCTATAATTTAATAGAATAATAGATAAAAAAATTGGTAGGAAAATTAAAATTTCACAACACTACAATATTGTACAACATATAAAAATATGGACATTGCGATAGTTGTTTTCTTTACGGTCCGCCAAGGTTTAATAAACTAGTGTGAGAAATGAAGCTTTGCCAAGTTAAGGTTAAGCGTGCAACTGCATTGGATCTGGGCCTATAAGGACGACTGATCAAGCACGATTAGATCAACTAAACGACATTTCATACAAGTTGAGAGGATGCGAAAGCATTTCTTCCCCCTTCTACTTGCCCTGAGTCCGTCAGTAACAGACCTGTAGCTGTTACCTCTTATACTTGCACCCCCCCCCCCCCAAGTTCTACACACAAGAAAGTAAAATATTAAATAAAGTACGTAAGTGGATATAAAATACAGTGACACAGATGTTTGATGATTACATGTTTCAGTAAATTTTAGTGTCGTTCTTACAATATTTTCAACTAATAATTAATTAAATTAAGGGATGTTAGTTTGTATTATGAAGTCAGGGGGAGTGACGCAGTGCAGATTGTCCCGTTGTGTATGCTTAGAGTAGCATTAGCGGTGAAGAAAACATTTATCTTCTGCTGTCAGTTGCTTTTTAATGTGCCAGTTGATATAAATAACAATAAAATGAAATACAAACGCTTAGTACAGATTTTCGAAATATAGGCCTAGATTACCGGCAAACATTTTCAATAATAAGAATTTTCACTATGTTCAAAGTCAATTAGTCGAACGTTAGTAAGATGGACAGTAGTATCTTCCCCTTCACGGATGGTAGAGAGTGTGAGTAGAGGGGAAAACCTATCAACCAAACTGAAATGGGGATTAGGTTAGGTTAGGTCACGACGCTTTGAACGTCGACCATACTGAAGCCTATTGTGCACCCCGAAGTATATGGAATAAATGATTATGAGGGTGTACCAGCCCACCGGCCGCATGTGACCCCTCATCCGCTCACCCAATGGGGGCCTTCTTCCCCTCTCCCGCCCTAAGTTCACACCGTCAAGGTGACCAAGCAGCACAGGATACATTCCAACGGCCCTTCCAAGGTGTCGAAGTGCCTTTGGAAGTGCTCTTAAGGAATGAATCCAGGCAGATATTGCGGAAAGCTGGGAACTCAGGAACGGTTGTAGAGAGGGACGCCTCCTCCCGTAAGCGGATGAAGACATGCGTCTTGACCTGATTATAACTATTGAATGTGATGAGAAATATGAGTGATATGATATGAAAATCTAAATTCTTTTTCTTCACGGGAGGGGAGGGGAAAATGTACCGTGGCAATGAAAATTCCAACCCGACATTTGCCTAAATAACTGTGAAAAACCACGGAAAAACCTCAGTCAGGTTGCGTTACGCATGAGCCAACTCGCTCAGTTAGATCGACTAATTGGAGTGAAAAAAAAAAATAATTGGTGTAAATTGGATACTCAACTCTCAAAAAATAGTCGTGAAAATATGTGAACTCCACAAGACTTCGAAATTAAAACGTTGAGAAAATGCAAAAGTACAGACGAACACAACAGCAGGAAAGAGCATCGCAAGACGAATTAAACAAGCCCAAGACCACTGTTACGGAATACAAGAAACGGCAGAGAATGCAAGAGAGCGGCCGCACGCAATCTCTGTGGACTCTGTGGCTAAACATTTGCGGTAGTGCACTGTGTAGTTGCACTGAGAACAGTAATCTTTACATACAAACACAGTTATGTTTACCTGAGGGTAATGCAATGTAATAGTGTAATAATATTATGCTGTACGGTATTTCACGTACAGCTGGGAAGGTGGGACTTGACCCAAACATTCAGATGCCCAGTAGCAAGAAGCCACGTCATTGCGATCACGTGATTTCTCGAGCTTTCCTCATCACGCGGTTGTTCAGCGTGTACTTTACTTGAAAACAGTCACTATATCGCTGTTTAAAGCAACGGAAGGAGAGTTACAAATGTTGGTGGTAGTGAAGTGCTTCATAGCCAGATGGGGAAATTGTATATAATGTATAAGGTATAGATATACCTATTTAAAACATGACATACCTAGTAACTGTTATAATTATTTTGTACTGCAGGGAGTATCCCAGGCTACGGCGTTTCATTTAGCAGCATTGAGAGGATTATAAAAAGAAGGGGAAACGTGTGTTACAGAAAGAAAAGCATTCAGACTACCACATGAAAAGGTACATAGAATGGAAACAAAAACAGATGTAGATGATTTTAATAAATGTGTAATTCGCAAACAAGTGTATTAAAATTTACAAAATAAAAAAAAAGGATGACCTACAAAGAGCTGTTTTTAAATTAAGCAAGATTGCACAAGAATATAACTTAGAAATTTCCTCAACAAAAACAAAAGTGATGGCCCAATGTGGCAAAGAACTACAAAGAGCAAAAATAGTTTTAAATGAGAGAACATTAGAACAAGTAAAGGATTTCAACTATCTAGGTGTTTCATTAGGATGTAACAGAAAAAAAAATATATAAACAGTAAAATACAAAAGTTCCAGTATGCAGGTGGTACCCTGAAGAGAACATTGGGAAAGAAAGTAAGAAAAGAAACACAACTAAAATTTTATGAAGTATTGACTGTGCCTGCAATGTTGTATGGCTCAGAAATATGGACTTTAAATAAGCAGACAATTAAAAGAATCACGTATGGGCGAATCCAGAAATGCATATAGAGTGTTAGTTGGGAGACCGGACGGAAAATGACCTTTAGGGAGGCCGAGACGTAGATGGGAGGATAATATTAAAATGGATTTGAGGGAGGTGGGGTATGATGATAGAGACTGGATTAATCTTGCACAGGATAGGGACCGCTGGCGGGCTTATGTGAGGGCGGCAATGAAACTTCGGGTTCCTTAAAAGCCATTTGTAAGTAAGTAAGTAAGACAATTAAAAGAATAGAAACTGCATAAATTAAATATTTACGACTTGTGGCGGGATACACTTTAATGGATAAAAAACGAAGTGAAGATATTCGCAAAGAATTGAACATATTTAGCCCTACAGACAATGGTATGAACATGTCTGTAGAATGGATAATAATAGAATGGCTTGCAAAAGTTTAAACTATCGACCGAGAGAAGGAAAAAGAGACCGAGAACGTCCACGAAAGAGATGGATACAACAGCTTTAATAATTGGAGCCGAAATGAACCAATAAGGTTTAATCCCTGGAAGAAGAAGAAGAAGAAGAAGAAGATGAAGATGAAGATGAAGATGAAGATGAAGATGAAGATGAAGATGAAGATGAAGATGAAGATGAAGATGAAGATGAAGATGAAGATGAAGATGAAGACGAAGAAGAAGAAGAAGAAAAGGCAAAAGAGCAATGTTGAAAACCTTATTGACTTATTACCTGTTTGGAAGAAGAAATTTAAATTTTCTGGAAGTAAGTGAGTTTTAAGAAAGTTGACCAGAAATGTATGTTTCAGGTGTAAATCGGAAGATTCTAACCGAAAAGACGAATTCGACCTGTGTTACTAGAACACAAACTAGAGCATTCGATAAGTAATGGTAACAATGCTAAATCAATGCTCCTAATAATGACCATTGAAATCTTGTGCTACGTAATACAGCAGCGATTTTTTCATAAATTTGCAATATTGAAAGTCTCGAAGTAGCCATATTTTGTAAATACAGTGGCTGTTTCTGATTAGTAGTAAACAATACAGCCCTAAAGGTACGGACAAAGGTGCTTCATAAAAAACCAAGTTGCAAGAGGAAAATATGTAACTAATTGCTTTAAGGCATTACAAGAAGCCTGTGGGAGAGAAGTCCTACCATACTGAACTATTGCAAGTTGGGTGGAAGCGAGGCATTCGCTTTCAATCAAGAGTTGACATCCGAAGAACTTTAGATTGATCAGTGATCCAGAAATGCTGCTGCAGATGGAGTCCGCGATCTTCCAAGAATTTTGCAACGTATTGTTGACATGGCAGGAGACTATATTTGAGGTATGTAATGTGAAAAGTAGCCTAAATAAATTTAGTGTGAAACAGTAACTATGTTGCCATTACTTTTCGAATGCCCCAGTATTAAAGAATACGCTTGGAGTGACAACACGAACACAAATCTCTTAACTCCAGTTTCCAAGGATCCACGAGATACCTTATTCCCTGATACGCAATTCTGAATTGGTTGTAAGTGACTTGGGGTGGGTGGAGAGTTGTTTACAAAGTAAATAGTAGGATTAAATTAGTCATAGAAATCGACAGCTTAAATAAGTCTAAGAATCGGTTAACGTTAGCATAAAGGAAACCCATTGAGAGAGCGCCTCGGCTATTAAGATACTGTTATACTTCAAGTTACAGGGTAAAAGTTGGTAATATCCTTATATAAGTAATATCGTGATAGTGTGTTTGAGAGCTTATCACGGTTTTAATGGAGATAGGAGGACCGGTTTTGTGCAGAAACGTGTCGAGGAACAATTCCTTAATACGTTGACGCAAAAAATCGATATTTTTCTCTCCCAGTAAAATTATGATACATTCTCAAAAAATTATCACGAATTACCAACCTTTACTCTATTAATCAGAAACTGAATGTACTAATCCTGTAGCATTGTGTGTGTAATACTCTATACAGAACTATACTTCACTTTTAATATAGAGGAAAACTACCCGCCAGATTTTTAAACAGTCACGTATTCTCCAGTTAAAGGCGGAGCGACGTTAGGCGTATATTAGGTTGGTGTTTAAGTTCATAGCGCTTTTTCATAAGTTTACTAAACACATCAGATACACATAAGAGACAAGTTGATCATCAACAATATATTCTCCTTCACTATTTACAACAATCTACCAATGTTGGAGTAGTTTTTCGATTCCACGCCTGTAGAAATCGCGTGGTTTTGAGTTAAATAAGTCGTCAGGCCATGTTCGGAGCGTATTTTCATCCGAGAAGGAAGTTTCTTGAAGGTTGTTCGATAGAGAGCGGAAAAGGTGAAAATCTGAAGGCGTAAGATCAGGTAAATTAGGTGGACTTCCCAATCCAATTCCTGGATAGTGTTTTGTGTCAGGTTAGCAGATTGCGGACGGGTGTTATCGGGGAGTAGCATCACTTCACGCAGTCTTGTTGGTCGTTTTTCTTGGATTGCGTGTGCAAGACGTCTCAGTTGGTGGCAATAAATGTCGCACGATGATGCAATGGTCACAGTTTATCACCAGTTCTCGGGTACATTGACGTGGATCATTATGGATTAATGTGTTTAAACGGTCTTCATCAAACTCCGAAGTCTTCCTGAACGTGGAGTGTTACTAATGTCAAAACGAACCTCCTTAAAACGAGAAAACCATTTCCTTGCCGTGCTCTCTCCGGTAGCATAGTCCCCATACACGACGCAAATGTTTCTGGCCGCCTCCGCTGTTTTTGCCTCTCTATTGAGCTCAAAATAAGAATATGTCGGAAATATTTCACTTTCTCCGCTTGACACACCATTTTATAGCGTCCACAGCTCCACTCACTATCTGTAAAAATGAAAACTTCAATATGTAAACTCAACCACAACAATTGAACTTCAAATAAAAAATGACAATCGATAAATAAACCCATAGCAACCGGAGTATCTACACGCGAAACGAAAACGCTACGAACTTATGCATCAACCCAATAGGAAGATAGAAGTAATCCATAAATGCCATTGACCTGCTAAACATACCGCTTTAACTGCATTTCTTCTATATGAAAAATGAAATATATTCTGTTTCCAGTGTGTCAGTGACCAAATACTGGACTCTAGTGGTCACTGTTTCAATGTAAATAATTATTTATGCCTTTATTTTGTCATTTCAGTGTAGTAATGTTTTCCCCTTTTGGCAAGTATATCAATTCATATCATCGACATTGTTGAAATCTGGTTACTATGCCCGTCTAAAATTGGATTTTACAATCACAGGGGTCCCCTGGATATAGCGCAGGACTACCATTTGAGACAAACACAAGGGAGGGTGGCACAACCAGTTTCACGTCTGGTCGGTCCCTTGGGCCATAAATAGCTATGCGTGTACATTGTCATAAAGGCGACGAGAGAGGATGGTGTAGTTCTGGAAAGGGACAGGATCCAGACATGTAGCCTACAGTACAGGTTGAAGCCCGGAGTCTGCTACTGCTATGGCGAACAGACATACTGATTGACTCACCCACTTTAGTTTTTCATAATATCATAGAGCTGTTGTCTTACTTTCGTGATCACGGTCATTATAATAATTTTCATCATAAATATAAACATATCGTAGTTGCCATTCTTATCATAATTATTATCATACGTAGACATAACATGTCGATAGCAAAAAGAGTGACCAGTACCAGCGGTATTTGTTCAGACTAATTAACGAATATAATAATATAATACTTGTAAGCTATAGTCCCGTCGCTCTAATTTCCGGCAGCCAATCACGTTGCAGGTCGGCTACATTTAAACGTGTGCGTCCTGTGATTCGCTGATGAAGATGTAAAGCATTTCCTAAGGATGGATAAATACTTAATATATAATTGCCCACCATTTTGGCTCTTTCGTTGGCGTTCGCAGAAAGCACACGAGGACGTTATTTGTCGCTCAATTATTTGCTGAATTACAGTGCTTTTGATTTATTATCATAGGAGCTACGATATGATAATGTTTAACGTGTGGCAAATAGATCCCTCGTCTGGTAGCTCGGCAACGAAAGAACAAAAATGGCGAACGATACTACCTGCCTAGACTTTATAGAGCCTTGACTTCCTAAGACGTAAGCAAAGAGGAGGAGTCATGCCGGGAATAACAGCGTCGCGATTATAGCAATATAATATAATACAATATAATATAATATAATATAATATAATATAATATAATATAATATAATATAATATAATATAATTGCATTAGTAAACAACCCATAACAATAAATGTTGTTTAAGACAATGAATTAAGGGGGAAGGTACACATTTCACGAGTGAAAGTCAGGATACGAGAAGAAATGTCAAAAGGAAGTGAAATTGGGAGAGGAGTACGTCAAAGATGTCTTTTATCACCTACCCTGTTCAACATCTACTTGAAGGATTTAGTAAAGAACTGTTTTCGGAACACGGGAGGAGTCATAGTAGGAGGATGAAAAATAAAGTGCATAAGATTTGTTGATGATATGGCGTTGTTAGCAGAAGAGGAAATGATGCAAAAGATACGCTACTGGATCTGTGAACAATATGGGTTGAAGATAAATGCAAATATGACGAAGAGCACGGTCATAGGAAGAAAAATACAGAAGATAAACTTGCGAATTCTAAATGAGGCAGTAGAGCAAGTGGACAGCTTTAAATACTTGGGGTGTACTATAAGCAGTAACATGTGATGCTGCCAGGAAGTCAAAAGAAGGATAGCAATGGCCAAGGAAGCTTTTAATAAAAAAGGAGCATCTTCTGCGGACCTCTGGAAAAAGAACTAAGAAAGAGACTAGTGAAGTGCTTTGTGTGGAGTGTAGCATTGTATGGAGCAGAAACATGGACGTTACGACGAAGTGAAGAGAAGCGAATAGAAGCATTTGAAATGTGGATATGGAAAAGGATGGAGCGTGTGAAGTGGTCAGACAGAATAAGAAACGAAGCTGTGTTGAAAAGAGTGGATGAAGAAAAAATAATGCTGAAACTGATCAGAAAGAGGAACAGGAATTGGCTGGGTCACTGGTTGAGAAGAAACTGCCTTCTGAAGGATCCACTGGAAGAAATGGTGAACGGGGAAAGAGTTCGGAGCAGAAGAAGATATCAGATGATAGACGACATTAAGATATGGATCATATGAGGAGACATTTGGAAATAAAAATTGGCATACTTAATATGATACATTATCCGTACATCACTAAGAAATTTTAATGTTTTTGAAAATCTAGTAGGCTAGTTACTTTTTTTTTTAATTACAAAAATTTGTGGAGATTTTGTTCAGTCGAACAGTGTTTACATGATAACTCAAAAAGTACTTCAGTTATCTTAATGAAACTTTGCATGCATTTGTAGTTCTCTCATCTGAACAACATACTCTAAAATCTTTAAGACGATGTGCTACTGGAAATAGTCGAATTTTGACAAATTTGATTACTTTTTCTTATTTTCGCGCTATAAAATATATTGTTTCATGAGGAGTATTTTCGCGAAAATTTTATGGCCTGTTAGTATATTAAATCTCGAATAACGAATTTGGTAGACGTTGTGTTAATGCACGAGTTATGTATAAACAAAACTTTAAATTTAATTACTATATATCAAGAAAGACATTTTCTACGTGTTCAACGATAAGTATTCATTTTATTTCTCAATGGTTAAAGCTAGAGTGATGAAACTTGACATACGTATTCATTAATCTCTCTGTTCTAAAATTGAACATTTGATTGGCTGTATTCGAAGTAGTTTTATTGCTAGATCCTTTTAAGTGATGTAATGTATTCTCTAGCTGGTCTAGCAAGTAATTTTCCAGACCATTTTTGCGTGGGCAGTAATATTATGATCATATTGCCGTAGAAACAGTCTAAGAGGCTGAAGCATTGATGTAACCCTCTTACACTAATTATTATATGATTAAACACGACATTTACAATTTACTGAGGAGGCGTCTGAAATCAATATGGTCTAAGACTGGACGCAGAGTCCATTTACGTAATGAAGTATTTGAGTAAACGTCTTGTCCTGCTGTAGACGTATACTGGAAAATAAGTCAACATCGTCGTCTTCGTTATCATCATAATCATCACCATCATCGTCATCATCATCTGAGATTTTATGAAGTTAAATAACCAGTGTTAACAATTAACCTCTCTTACTAGCAAGGCAATGTTATGTGATAAATGTTGGATATAAAAATCGTTTTACCTATTGTCAACACCACGAACACTATCGACAAAACAATCACTGTCACTAAAACCACCTCATCGCTAGTGATGAAATCACTGTCACTATTGCCATAACCACCATAATCGCTGGCAATAAAACCACTATATTAGAAAGCATGATGAAAAAGATATTCAGATAGTCAATTTAATAGAATATAACATAATATTGTTTTATTTGAGGTTCAGTCTAATTGACATATCACAAGTTTAAAATCAATGACATTTACATATTATAATAAAACCACTGCCAATATTGCCAAAACTACTACAATCGCTAGCAATAAAACCACGGCAACTATTGTCAAAACCACCACGATCGCTAGCGACGAAACTACGATCACTATTGGCAAAACCGCCATGATCACTAGTAATAAAACCACGGCCACTATTGCCAAAACCACCACGATCGCTAGCGACGAAACTACGATCACTATTGGCAAAACCGCCATGATCACTAGTAATAAAACCACGGCAACTATTGTCAAAACCACCACGATCGCTAGCGACGAAACTACGATCACTATTGGCAAAACTGCCATGATCACTAGTAATAAAACCACGGCCACTATTGCCAAAACCATCACGATCGCTAGCGACGAAACTACGATCACTATTGGCAAAACCGCCATGATCACTAGTAATAAAACCACGGCCACTATTGCCAAAACCATCACGATCGCTAGCGACGAAACTACGATCACTATTGGCAAAACCGCCATGATCACTAGTAATAAAACCACGGCCACTATTGCCAAAACCATCACGATCGCTAGCGACGAAACTACGATCACTATTGGCAAAACCGCCATGATCACTAGTAATAAAACCAAGGCCACTATTGCCAAAACCAATTCGATTGCTAGCAATAAAACCACGGCCACTGTTGCCAAAATCAACACGATCGCTAGCAATGAAATCACGGCCAATATTGTCAAAGCCACCACGATCGCTAGCGACGAAACCACGATTACTCTTGCTGAAACCACTTCGCTCGCTGACAGAACTATCACTATTGTCAAAATCTCTACGATATGTAACAACAAAATCACTATCATTATTGCCAAAACCGTCATGATCGCGGCCACTATTGCCAAAACCACCACGATCGCTAGAGACAAAACGCTATTGCCAAAACTAGCACCGTAGCTAGCAACAGAACCACGGTTGTTGTTGTTCAGTCAACTATCCGAAGAGAAGTTTGAACCTCATAACTGACACCGATAAGGCAACTAAGCGATGAGATACTGGGATAGGGTAGTCAGTTCCTTTCCCCTTCCATTACATACATCGCCGACTAGTAACATGTTACACTAATTAGTGAAGGTTCTGATTTACTGTTGTGTAGACTTAAATAGAGACTATAATGTAACTCAAAGGTAACTACCATAACAATGTAGTGTATGTTTATATGTAGGCCTACAACATATTATAATAATAAACAAGCAAAAGAAATCAGACTTCAGTTGTATACAAACAATTATTCTTCCTCTGACATATATCATGTGAGATATACTGCCTGATAATAGATGTAGGCCTACATACAGCCAAGAACCTCAATCAGACGTAAAAACCAGGTCATAATTGTCAAAACCACCATCATCGCTTGCACAAGAAAAAAAACATGATCACCATTCACAAAAATTACCACCTAGCTATCGAAAAAATCACGATCACTATTCCAAAATCACCACGATTGCTAGCTTGAAAACTATAGTCATTATGGCTAAAAGTACCATGATCTCTCGCTTAAAAACCTCAATCATTATTACCAAAACCATCACGACCACTGACGACGAACGAGCGCTATTGCCAAAACCACCACGATTGCTAACTTTAAAACCACAATAATTATTTCTAAAACCACGACAATCACTAGCTTCAGAATTATGGAAACCACCAACATTTATTATTATTATTATTATTATTATTATTATTATTATTATTATTATTATTATTATTATTATTATGACAAAACTATTATCACTATTGCCAAAACACTAAGATTAATAGCGACAGAATCTTAGATCACTCTTGCCAAAATCATACCTATGAATGCCACCACTACTCAGTTAACAATAGCTACATACAGCTGCAATTTATTCCTTTGGTTACAACCAACTTGTCCGAAATATGCAACGGTATACTAATTACGCATCCAATCTAGGCATTCGCAGCTGGCAGATTTAACTAGAAATGTAGAATGCTTTAGTTGTTGAATCTCGGCACAAATAATAGGTAAAATACTGATTTATATATGAATATAAATTAATTCTCTTTTTCTGCCCTGTAGCGTAATACCGGTTTCTTTTATTTGTAACTCAAGTTGATGTACAACGATTATGTAATTGAAATTAAATCAAAATATGGAATCTTTGCTAATAATATGTTTCCCCTTCGAATTTGATTATTAGAAGATTTAATGCCACAAGTTATAGAAACTTCGTACTTTGTATTTATTAATTGATCACCCGTAGTCTCCTATTCTGGGAACTTGTTAGAAGTACACGTCAGATGGCATGGGAAACAGCTGGCATTAACTACAACAACTCTTTACGAAGTGCTCATTCCGCTAGAGCTGTGGTCTGGAAGGCTGTGGTATATCTCTGACTTTGTAGCCAATTAGATGTAACACCAGACAGTTACATTCAGTAGATCGCCACCATAACGATGCTGCAGCTATTGTCTTCCCCAGTTGAGTTTTGAGTTTGAGTTCGCGGTCCTGAGAGATTTGCAGATATATTCTAGCCACAATGGTCCCTGCCGCTAATCATCAGCTTCAGCCAGTGTAGTAATGGGATGTTCATATGTTCTTGACACACAAGTTGTTCATTAATCTTGTAGCGCTTGAGAAAAATAGTCTCAGAGCAAATTGTAGCCTGCTACACTATATACATATTGCGAAAAATTGAAAATGTTAGTGAAGATAAGAATGATCCTGTTATGCCCCAGGGCTAAAGAGCGCCCTGTAGCATGATTTCCTGTGGAGTATTAAATTTGAAACAGGAACTGTCAGCGGAATACATGGTTAAGACGCGCAATGCAATCCCAGCTTGCGAAGTAAATAGAGCTTAGCCAGCGTTATAGAGTTTTGTCGCGCATGTGGTAAATCAGTGCCTACGATAGAAGTATTCTTACGCCACAGATCATTGCTGGACTAATCGCATTGGTCCAGTAGAACAAAGCATTCATTTTAATTGGTTAAATTATATCACGCATTGTTCGAACTCATTTCTTACGCGTAGTCTCATCAAAGCGACTTATCGCTATATTGTGTTGAATCGAATTAAATGTAAGATGTTTGATTAAGACGACACCTGTAAGCGCATGAAATCAAAAGGGGTCTTAAGCCCATCTCACCTGGTGGATGGCGTGGTCGGTACCCCGGGCAGGAAACGGATAACGAAACATAAAAATTGTTGGTGAGGAGATTCTGTAGATAGTTGAGACTGACAGAGTGTTAATCGAGAGACTTGGAAGTGAAAGACGGTAGCGGCATGGCGTCAGCTTCATCCAATGAAATATCTTGTAAGTAACTTTCATTTACATATTGTAAATTCATAATAAATCAAGTAGAGTTTTCATTGTAATCAATTCAGACTAAGTTTAGTAACCATGTAGTTTTCCTATAGTATCCTGAGCGCTCCAGCTCTTCCAGTAAAATCGTTTCCATTGTTGAGTAAAATGGTGGTGTCAGAAATCCTGATGAATAGGAGCAGAAGTCGAACGCAGTAGCTATCCGGTTAGCAAACAATGAGCTTATGAGCGAACATGTCAACGGACCCGTTATTACTACCGGTTCAAGAAATAAATTGTTTATGCTATCTTTTCTTTGAACGAGATGGCAGTACGAAAATTTCGCAAAATTTTGCTAGCGTAGCACAGACAACAACTTGTACAGTCGCCATGACAGCCATCGATCCTTCCAGCAGTTTTGTTCCTTATTTCGCTGCAACGTAACGTCATTGATGCCACCGGACCGGTGAGATTCGGAATACGCTGAATGCGACCTAAGTGACGGTCGCACAACAATCCCAAGTAGGCTGCAAAAAAATCTTGGCATTATTTATTCAATAAAATTTTATCTCTCCTGCATCTGTAGTAGGCCTATACAGCATAAAAATTCACGAGTCATCATGGATATAAATTTAAGCTGGAAACTACAGGTAACACAAATCATTAATTACTGTTTTCGATACTCCACTCAATTAGGCTCTTAAATGACATCCTCCCAGCTGCCCTTAAAATACACTTGGTAAATATACTTGTGATGCCTCACTTCGACTACTATGACGTTCTCTTCACGGACATAAACAACTCTCTCACACAACGTATGCAACGTGTCCATAATGCTTGTGTACATTTTGCCTGTAACACTCGCCGGCGAGACCATGTCACGCCATGCTCCCAAATGTTAGCCTGGTTGCGTTTAAAGGAGCGCCGTCAGCTACATGGTCTATCACCAAGGCCCGGATCTTGGAGACTTGTGTTGCTGCATGTACGTAAGTAACCGACTTCAATGTCAACATAAACTCATTCCAACCCCGCTTCCGTAAAGGAGGTACTGTCAGATCCGCTTGAAAAGTGACTTCAGTCTAGAACAACATATATTTTATTAATAACCTTGGAAAATGCATTGAATTTAATGGTGTGCTCTGTACATTTTATTACAGTGTATGACTATGTACATTCGAAGGTTTTCGAATTGAAAACTTTTTCGATTGTCAGTTAGAACCGATTTTAAGCGCGAAAAACTTATTTCCACGTCACAAGACGTGACGGGTGCAAACTTAAAATACTGAATGTATTCACTGTCACTATTATGTGTTTGATTTTCAGTACTTGCTAGCTGATCACGTATTTGGCAAAGATCAGAATATCCAACATTTTTGTCAATAATTGTTTTCAGTTTTTGTGTCACTGCTTGGGCGGGCCCCTCTCTGACTTGATCTAGGGCTGTGGACAAGTCTTGTACTACTTTAAGAGACTTAGGTATTTCCATGGCACTTGTTTCCAACAGCTTAATATATTTTGACAAATCCTTGAACTTCTGTTCAATATACATAATGTGGTCTCTTAGCTGTTCCGACACTAACTCTTTAGCTATGGCAACTGAAGAACAATCCTCACTATTGAGCACTGCTAACACGTCTACTATTTTTTCGTAGTATTTTGCATAGTAGCTTGCAGCATCCAACCAAGTACCCCAACGTGTTATGATTGGCTTTGGAGGTATGGGAATTTCTGGCGCTATATTTTTAAATACTTGTAACCTAGTAGGTGCCTTTAAAAATATTTTTTTCATATTTGATATGAACCGGTCCACATCTGGATAGGAACTCCTCACAGTCTCGGCTACTCTGTGAAGACAATGAGCAAGACAAGTCATGTGACAGATGTTAGGGTAGCTTAATTTTATTTGTCTGCCTGCTTTCATCATGTAAGCAGCGCCATCGGTGACTAGCAGGAGGATATTTTCACGTTTAACTCCGTCTGGCCATAAAAGAGACATTGAGTTTTCAAATAGTGTTACAATGGATACATGATTCACTTTATCAAGTACCTCTGCGGTTAACAAAAACTTTTCACCAGGTCCATCAGGACTCAATGTTCCGACAACGACATGTGCTACAAATCGCCCTGTTTCATCAGTCGTTTCGTCCACAGAAACCCAAATCTTATTATTTCCTACCGCTTTCCTTACTTGATTTAAAACATCTGCATAACAATCTGGCAGATAGTTTTTGCGAAGAGTTGATTCGGAAGGAAGTTGTTTTTCTGTATATTTGTCTATGAAGTTCTTAAAAAAAACATTCTCTACTTTATGGAATGGAATGTTGGCCCCCACCATCATCTCACAGACGTCCCGAAAAAATGTAGACTTCCGACTTGAGAGAGAAGTAGATGGAACTTTGTTTACTTCCTGCTCCGATAAAGCTACACTTGCCTTATGTTTTTTTGTGTTGCAATGTCTTTCAATGAATGCTCGTTTCCAGCCTCTAGTTTGTGTGCGGCACAATCTACAAATTATAAATTCTCCATTCGAAGAAAATATTTCACCTCCTCCAAATTCCTCCACGAAACAATTCACCTACAATTCAAAGTAGTATTGTTAAACTTTTATAACACCGCTTCTAATAACACGTATGTAGTGAGTTCTCAAAACGTCCGCTTACCTGCACTTCTTTGAATGTAATTGGCTTCGCCATGACTCGGTTACCTCGTCCGTATGCTGTACTTGTATGTGCCCGCTTTGTTATTAGTTGTGACTGTCACTGTGCACTCGCAACGCAAACTACCAGCACAAACCCCCCGTCCTATCTGAAGTCGTAGTCGCGCGGAGAACACAGACGTACCGAACATCCGTGGCCTGTCTATCACTATTATTCAAAGTACCACACTCCTCTACTTCCCGGTATCTTGCTTCACGTTCCAAAAGATTGTCAATCTTAAGAACAAGTGACTTAGGTCTACTTCTAATCCTCCAACATAGAACTTCTGCATTATTCACCATTTAGTGTTGAACTTCCCTGACTTTAGAATTCTCTCCCGCTCGAGATCAGAGACTATCGGATCCCAGCGATGACGTTTCTGAATAAGCTTAGAAGTTTTTTTTTTTTAGATGGAGCTAGACATGTTTATTATACTTATGCCTGTGTGTAAGCTAGTGTTCCATATTAATGTAGTGTTTTCTTTTGTCCTTCAAAGATTTAGCTTAAATTTATTTTCTATTTGTAATATTGTTTCTTTAACTGTCTGTACGTTATTTTCCTGTATTACTGAGCATTCTACATTACGAGTAGTCTATGTTTTTAAATTGTAAACTATGTTATACTATTGCTAACTTCTGTGGCGTGTACCATTAGCTAATCTCATTGAACGTAGGCGTAATAATTATTTATTATATTGTACGAATTACTTTGTACCTCAGTTTGATTTATGGTGCAGTGGATGAGAAGGCCTGATGGCCTTAACTTCACGCTAACAAGTAATTCTGAAACGATCTGAAACAACTGAAGAATTTTGAAGTTTCAAGTTTTTGACTGAGATGAATCATTCACTGTTCTCATCATATCCTATCATATTCTCAAATTTACTGATTTGAAACACGTTTGAAATTTATGAAAAACAAAAATAGGCTGATGGAGAAAAAATGTGATTATGGTTGTTGACAAAACCTTTGAAACCAGTTGTCTTTCAATGTTGCTCAGTTACAAACGTTGTACTGCGAGATGATTCCTTAATAGCTCATGTTGTATGTCATAAAAACTATAATATCATATTGGTGGAAAGTTCATAGTTTATTTTTTCAGAAAAAAAGCTGTTTTTATTCCAAATGTTTAGGAAAACGAATAAAGAAAAATTTAAACTTTTGGCGTATTTCAATGGTGTGGACCGTTTTCTGTAAATTTAATTTTAAAAACCTCTAAATTCAAGTCACTGCATGATACGAGTTGGTTACAACACAGAGCCAGAGAACAGCTATCTAGAGAGACACAGCGAGTCCATTGACCTCTTACATCTGTATCACAAGATGAGCGTGTTAGCGGCGATGTTGTCGGACTTCTGAAACTTCAAACTTAATTTTCATGTTAATCGTGCATTTAATCACAGTGATCTGATCTATAAATAATAGCATTATATGCCATTGAATGCATCAGTCTATTAGTAAATGAATCACTTAATAAACGAATGATGAATTAGTCGATGAATGAGAAAATCGATCTGTGATAAGTCAGTGGACGAGTGAGTTAATCTATAAGTAATCGGATTACATGACAATGATAGGATCGTTCTATTAGTAAATGAATATATTAATGATGAATTGGTTTAGAAATGAGAGAATTGGTCGGTGAGTAATTGAATCAGTGAACGAATGAGTTAATGTATAAATGATCGGGTTACATATGAATGAATCGGTCTATTAATAAATGTATATGTTAATGAATAAATAATAAATTTATCAATGAGTGAGTGAATTGGTCGTTGAATAACTGAATCAATGGACGAATTAGTTAATCTATAAATAATCGGATTACGTGTCAATGAATGAATCGGTCTATTAATAAATTAATTTATTAATGATTGAATGAGAGAGTTGATCAGTGAATAATTGAATCATTGAACGAGTGAGTTAATCTATAAATAATAGGATTGCGTGCCAATGAATGAACCTATTAATGATTTAATGATGAATTGGTGGATGAATGAGAGAATTGGTCGGTGAATTAACGAATCAGTGGACGAATGAGTTAATCTATAAATACTCGGATTACCTGTCAATAAATGAATCTATTAATGATTTAATGATGAATTGGTGGATGAATGAGAGAATTGGTCGGTGAATTAGCGAATGAGTGGACGAATGCGTTAATCTATAAATACTCGGATTGCGTGTCAATGAATGAATCTATTAATGATTTAATGATGAA